>NW_013675150.1:21225-24258 GCF_000517525.1 Limulus polyphemus | reverse complement strand
AAACAATTAACATTACTACCATGTACATCATAAAACTCAGTTAAAACAACTAACATTACTACCATGTACATCATAAAACTCAGTTAAAACAACTAACATTACTACCATGTACATCATAAAACTCAGTTAAAACAATTAACATTACTACCATGCACATCATAAAACTTAGTTAAAACAACTAACATTACTACCATGTACATCACAAAACTCAGTTAAAACAACTAACATTACTACCATGTACTCTCCTGTTGTTTGAATGATTGTTAACAGCTGAATCTTTCAGTAGTTTGCAAATAGTTTTCTGTATTTTGAAGTATTCATTTATTGTATTATCTTACTACCATTAGACCAAGTTAGTCCAGTGTTTTATTATCTTACTAACATATGACCAAGTTAGTCCACTGTTTTATTATCTTATTAACATAAGACCAAGTTAGTCCACTGTTTTATTATCTTACTAACATAAGACCAAATTAGTCCACTGTTTTATTATCTTACTAGCATAAGACCAAGTTAGTCCACTGTTTTATTACCTTACTAACATAAGGTTAAGTAGCCCGCTGTTTTATTATCTTACTAACATAAGGTTAAGTAGCCTGCTGTTTTATTATCTTACTAACATAAGGTTAAGTAGCCCACTGTTTTATTACCTTACTAACATAAGGTTAAGTAATCCACTGTTTTGTTATTTTACTAATATGTCTGTTAGTTTTACATTCAAACTGTTAATACGTGTGTGTTACATGTGTTATGTGTATGTGTAGAATGTTTTCACACATATACACATACATTAAACAGTGTAGAATGTTTTCACACATATATACACATACATTAAACAATGTAGAATGTTTTCACACATATATACATACATTAAACAGTGTAGAATGTTTTCACACATATATACATACATTAAACAGTGTAGAATGTTTTCACACACATATATACATACATTAAACTCTCATATTTGATTTTATTATAACAAACGTTGAAACGTCTTTTCCTTTCTTGAGTTAATTCTCATTCCACGTTTCGAAGAGTCGACTTGCGTTTCACTTTAAAGTGTAGAACTGGCGAGACTGTTTTATCACATAAAATACGTTTAAAATGTTTGAAAGGAGTAGAGTTTGACCATATAGATGACTAGCTATAAACTGACTATGTACTGAGTGAAGGCTACACTCATTTCCAAACTCGAACGACTTTTTTCCAGTGACAACTGCTCCGATAAAAATCAATGAAAAGGCGTTGTTACTTCAGACCGATCAGAATTCTGAACATCGAGTTTTTTGTGGTGCTTTTCTTGCGGTAGTTGCAGTGCAGTGTAGAAATATTTATGTTTAGGGACCAATTACAGTATCACAAATCAAGGCCGGTTCACCTTCCCCCCAACTTTAAGATCACCCTTCACCTCCAGGTAGTATGTCTGAGAAGCGAAACAAGGACACAAGAACACAACATGTTGGTTTGAAGATAGGTCTAATCTGTGTTTAACTTCGGTAGTAATTGGTTTACAGAAGTCCACATTGTCTTCAGTATTACAGACAGGTATGATAGCAGCAGACAAGTGTTGGTCACAAGATCGTCTCCACTCGACAACTTCAGCTTATCTCTCTGTATCTGTCTACAGTTTCCTTTCCAGTAGTCGCTGCTTACTCGAGATGGCGCCACAGCCATAGATTCTTGCTATGACAGCTATGATGAATTGTAGAGCCCGAGCAAGATTACCGACGAAACTGACTTGGCCAACACCAACCTTGTTTGCCCCTTGGGCCTCTGGTCTAGTCCCCAACTAACAACTGTCGCCCTGCTCAGGAGGCGGGGTATTTTTTTTTCCTTTGCCAACAGCACGGTTTCCTGCTTGGCTTTTGATGTCACGCACACTGTTGTTAAGTTTTGTTTCTTTGTATATCTTAGAGTTATGAACGAGAATTACACCTTCTGAAGTGGATATTTAAACAAAAAATAGATTAACGTAACCAAGTGTTTCTTTACAGAACTCTGTCTGAAAGTGAGTTATACATATAATACACATAAATACACACATATAACACACACAACACATACATAATACACATATAACATACACAACTGTTTAATGTATGTATGTGTATATATGTGTGAAAACATTCTACACTGTTTAATGTATGTATGTGTATATATGTGTGAAAACATTCTACACTGTTTAATGTATGTGTGAACAACATTCTACATTGTTTAATGTATGTATGTGTATATATGTGTGAACAACATTACAGAACATTACATTACATTAGTAACCACCTTAATTACATATATGTTTAGTGTTTGTATTGATAAAGCTTGTTTAGTAACCACCTTAGCTACATCTATGTTTAGTGTTTGTGTTGATAAAGCTTGTTTAGTTACCACCTTAGCTACATCTATGTTTAGTGTTTGAGTTGATAAAGCCTGTTTAGTAACCACCTTAGCTACATCTATGTTTAGTGTTTGAGTTGATAAAGCTTGTTTAGTAACCACCTTAGCTACATCTATGTTTAGTGTTTTAGTTGATAAAGCTTGTTTAGTTACCACCTTAGTTACATATATGTTTAGTGTTTGTGTTGATAAAGCTTGTTTAGTAACCACCTTAGCTACATCTATGTTTAGTATTTGTGTTGATAAAGCTTGTTTAGTAACCACCTTAGCTACATCTATGTTTAGTGTTTGAGTTGATAAAGCTTGTTTAGTAACAACCTTAGTTACATCTATGTTTAGTGTTCGTGTTGATAAAGCTTGTTTAGTTACCACCTTAGCTACATCTATGTTTAGTGTTTTAGTTGATAAAGCTTGTTTAGTAACCACCTTAGTTACATCTATGTTTAGTGTTCGTGTTGATAAAGCTTGTTTAGTTACCACCTTAGCTACATCTCTGTTTAGTGTTTGAGTTGATAAAGCTTGTTTAGTTACCACCTTAGTTGCATCTATGTTTAGAGTTTGAGTTGATAAAGCTTGTTTAGTAACCACCTTAGTTACATCTATGTTTAGTGTTTGAGTAGATAAAGCTTGTTTAGTAAC
>NW_013675150.1:18355-20733 GCF_000517525.1 Limulus polyphemus | reverse complement strand
TTTGTGATGTACATGGTAGTAATGTTAATGTTTAACTGTGTTTTATGATGTACATGGTAGTAATGTTAATTGTTTAACTGTGTTTATGATGTACATGGTAGTAATGTTAATTGTTTAACTGAGTTTATGATGTACTAACATTACTACCATGTACATTATAAAACTCAGTTAAAACAACTAACATTACTACCATTTGTTTTAACTGAGTTTTATAATGTACATGGTAATAATGTTAGTTGTTTTAACTAAGTTTTATGATGTACATGGTAGTAATATTTAAGAGTTTGATGCTTTTTCTCGTTTCGTCAAGTTTAACTGTAATTAATTGTCTATAAAGTTTCATGTGAATATACATTGTAGGTTGTGTCTAGTTTGGTATCGGCCTAACTGTGGAATACAGCGGGAAATCACTGAGCTAGAACAGTCTCCGCTACTTTACCGCTCACCCGTGCGTGCTCTCTGCTCGGCACCAGGAATCCCCAATGACGATTATTTTGTTGTGTGTGTGTGTGCCGAATGATGCGTATCGAAGGCGGCGCTTCCTCAACCTAAACCCCCGGATACATACAGGAAAACTGTTGAAATTCCATTGCTCGAAGAGAAACCAGAACTTCAGAAAAGAAAAAAACAAACTGCGAATTGAAACGAGTGCACGAGATTTGAGAAGATGGTAAGAGAAAGCTCTTCTAAATTAAAACAAAGGCACGTGTTGTTGAACGTTTCTATCGATCACACGCTTGCTGATAGCCGAGGACGACGTGGTAAGAACACGGAGGACGAATCTAAATTATGCACTCCTCTCCCTTGACCTTCACTACTGAAAGATCAAGTGTTTGTGATCACGTGCGGAAAATACACACCGAACAGTTAGAAGATCCGAGCACTTTGGTAACAGTGCAAGAGAGCAATCCCGAAATACAGAACTACGAACACGGGAATTGATTTTTTTTTTTTTCAAATAACATCGTTGCGAGCAGAAATGGGACATGTTTACTGCCACTCACATACAGTTATTGACTTTGTGTAGAAACTGTACGTGAAGTTGGAAACGGCCAATCAGAACAGAGAAACCGTTAAGTTTTCCCTCTCTGTTCTGTACCCTTACAAGTCTGCACGTGCAGGAAAGATGTTGCTGTAACTATGGTAACTGAAACGATAAACATACAACATCCACAGTTAAACAAACCGCACCTATGGTATCACAGCTCATTACAATTGTTTCAGAGATAAGCACGTGGTCAGTTTTGGACAGCAGTGCACTAGAAGTGTATATTTTTCAGTTATAATCACGTAGTCAGTTTTTGGACAGCAGTGTAAAGATGGTCTCACTAGAAGTGCATATTTTTCAGTTATAAGCACGTAGTCAGTTTTTGGACAGCAGTGTAAAGATGGTCTCACTAGAAGTGCATATTTTTCAGTTATAAGCACGTGGTCAGTTTTTGGACAGCAGTGTAAAGATGGTCTCACTAGAAGTGTATATTTTTATTTCTTTAAAAATTTATATTTTTCGGGATTCCGAATCAACATTATTGTTTTAGTGAAACGAGAACACAAAACTAATAACTAACCTATATAAAAGCCAGAGTGTATCACGTCACGCTTGATTTCTCGAAATAGTAGGAGTCATAAAAGTCAAAATGGATTTATCCAGATAGAATAGTTCAAGTACTGTCTGCCCATTGCGATTTTAGTGCCGTGAAACCATATAAGTGTAGTGAGTGTTGGTATAATAAGCCTAAAGTAAAGACATAGTATGAGATCACCTGGCCTAGAGCCAAACGTATAAAATTTATCATGAAAGTAAAAATATCGATTCAATTTTAAATTTTAAATCATTTCTGAATTAAACTATTTTCTGTTATATCATCAATGTTTTGATAAAAACAAATCTCTTTAATCAACGGAGACTAAATTAAGATATCAACAAATATTTTTTCAAATTTTGTTGTCTATACATTTAATTTTATACTTTCAATACATAGACTAACAACAATATTAGGTTATAATTTTGTTGCTAAGCAACATGACATAAAAGCCATTGTTGGAACGTTATTTTACCAAAACGCACTGACTTTTTCATTAATTGGAAGTTGTTAATATAACTGATTTTTACCAATAATTATTCTACGAATACGCCACGAATTCATTTCATAAATGATCTTAATTTTGATTGGCTCACAAAAGTTTACCGACATTTGACTGCACTTTTCTGCCTCATTGTTAGTCAGGTTTGATTTCGCAAAATTGATTTATTTCAGTTAGCTATGAAATGTGAGGTTAGGGTATACTATGGGATCGGGGATGGTAGTACTTGCTACGCCATTTTTTGACGGGCTATACGCCAGTAGTACAGGTGGTAAAAACAAAGTTGACCTTCA
>NW_013675150.1:13491-17901 GCF_000517525.1 Limulus polyphemus | reverse complement strand
TCATAACGTTGTTTAAAGTTAAAATATTAAAACCTATTTATATTAAACTTCTACTCATAACGTATATAAACATATTGGTTTTCATAACGTTGTCCATAGTTAAAACATTAAAACCTATTTATATTAAACTCCTACTTATAACGTATAAAACATACGGGTTTTCATAACGTTGTCCATAGTTAATATATTAAAACCTATTTATATTAAACTTCTACTCATAACGTATATAAACATATTGGTTTTCTTAACGTTGTCCATAGTTAAAACATTAAAACCTATTTATATTAAACTTCTACTCATAACGTATATAAACATATTGGTTTTCATAACGTTGTCCATAGTTAAAATATTAGTAATGAAACAAGATTCATTAAATGACAAATAACAATAAAGAAAATGTTGATTTATTTTGCAGAGAAACAAACGTACAATGGAGACGTCTTAGGAGTTGATGTCTTAATTGAAGTAGGGAGGTTTCAGAAAGCTCGTGCATTTTGATTTCTTGTAGTATGACTGACGTAGACATCTTCTGGATGCACACATCACGGAATCTTCATCAAAACGAAAACACCCAAGCCATTCGTAATCTACCCTGTAGATCCGGGCTTTTGTGGCCTTTTCAGAAGCTCGTTTTTACAGGTATCTTGCGAATACGGCTGATATTCAGCAGGTGAAAGTGTCTCCCTCTGTTAGCAGCTATCCAAAACGTCGGACACATTATTGACAGTTAATTATGAAAAGTGTGATAACTTGTACCTTCTTCACTTGCTGACTTCAGTGCTGTTGGTCTGATTGACACAGAAGAGATGTAGATTGGGTATTAACTAAAACCATTAGCAGTTTATTATTTGTTAATAAACCTAAATAATTTAACGTTTTGATTGGTTATTAACTAAAACCATTAGCAGTATTTTATGGGTTAATAATCCCAAATAATTTAGCGTTCGGATTGGGTATTAACTAAAACCCTTGGCAGTTTTTATTGGCTAATAATCCTAAATAATTTAGCGTTCGGATTGGGAATTAACTAAAACCCTTGGCAGACTCTATTGGTTGTTAATCCTAAATAATTTAGCTTTTTGAGTATATACAGTTATATCAAATGTTCACAAAGTTGTTTTATATTTAATGTTATGTTTGTAACAAATATTTCCATGAGCTATTTTTGCACATTAAAATTCGACCATTTTAAACTTCCTATTTCACATACAGAATATCGTTTTGGAGCATCTGTACTTTGTGATAGCTGAGTTGGTTTAAGCCAATTTTGTTGATTGGTACTATACTTATTCATAATGACTCATGAGCAGGCAGTGAAAGGAGGCGCGAATTCGGGAACTTGTGTAGTCTATAGTATAGATAGTGTTTCCCCCAGTGTACGATTTATCACGCACGTGGTTCTTCTCTTGTCATTCAAACATCGTGTTTTATCAGGTATATTCCCATAGAAACAGGTTTTCAAAACTTCTTTACTAGTAGTTGTATTGTAAACTGCACACAGCGACATCTAGTGAAAAGTAATTTCTCCAGAAGATATCTTAATAAGCGAGCCGTAATGTTTCGTTGCAAGCGACACGTCGTTTCCATGTTTGCGACGTTTCGTTGTATAGACAGTAAATAATTATTACAGAAAAACGTAATTGTATCGTCTGACAAAGAGAAAACTTAAAACGCATGATCTTCGTGACCAAGTAGAACGTGCATTATGTCAATACAGGTGTAATATTAGCTACACGCATGCTCTTTTTACACATCTGTTCTGTAAACGACGAAAAACAAACAGTTCGTGTTTCTGTATATTTGTATAATGTTGTTTTGCTTAGTAGATTAGTAACTTTTGTTTAAAAATCAGCGAGGAAGACAGACTGGGTCTTACAGATATTGACCATTGGCTTACACCATCTGCCGTTCAAAAAGATTAGTACAGATAGTGACTATTGGCTTACACCAACTGCCATTCAAAAAGATTAGTACAGATATTGACTATTGGCTTACACCATCTGCCGTTCAAAAAGATTAGTACAGATACTGACTATTGGCTTACACCATCTGCCGTTCAAAAATATTAGTTTTGGCAGATATTGACTATTGGCTTACACCATCTGCTGTTCAAAAAGATTAGTTTTGGCTACGTTATGGGGACCGATATCCCTTCCCACGGTGCAGATGCCTCTCTTATTTGAATCAGAAAATGGGAGGGGGTGTTTGGAAGAGGTGGGGTAGCCGAGTTTGTGAAACTAGTGACAAATAATTCATTCAGAAGATGTGTTACTAAAAGTACGAGCATTTGATTAGTTTCTGTTTTTTACAGAGGAGGGGAGCCGGGCTAACCCTCCCCTACCTTCTCACTCCAATGGGAGGAAAGCTAAACTCAAGACCTATCACATCCGCACGTTCCTTACCCCACGCAAAACGCAGCAGCGACGACACCGCCCTCTAGTCCGTTTTCAACAAATTACAGTTTACAAACCATGAGAAAGAACAGGGAAAAGAGAATAACACTTTTTAGTTGTGTGTGTGAATAATATTAAACACCTATCAACCCTGGAAATAAAACAGTCAACATGACAACACAGCACCCATCAAACCTGGTAATAAAACAGCAAAGATGAGGATAAAACAACACCTTTTAAACCTAGCAATAAAACAGTCGACATGACAACACAGTACCTATCAAACCTGGCAATAAAACAGTCAACATGACAACACAGCACCCATCAAACCTGGTAATAAAACAGTCAACATGACAATACAGTACCTATTAAACCTGGTAATAAAACAGTAAAGATTAGGATAAAACAACACCTATTAAACCTGGCAATAAAACAGTCAACATGACAACACAGTACCTATTAAACCTGGTAATAAAACAGTAAAGATTAGGATAAAACAACACCTATTAAACCTGGTAATAAAACAGTAACGATGAGGATAAAAACAACACCTATTAAACCTGGTAATAAAACAGTAACGATGAGGATAAAACAACACCTATCAAACCTGGTAATAAAACAATAAAGATGAGGATAAAACAACACCTATTAAACCTGGTAATAACACAGTAAAGAGGAGGATAAAACAACACCTATTAAACCTGGTAATAAAACAGTAAAGAGGAGGATCAACACCTATTAAACCTGGTAATAAAACAGTAAAGGTGAGGATAAAACAGTACCTATTAAACCTGGTAATAAAACAGTAAAGGTGAGGATAAAACAGTACCTATCAAACCTGGCAATAAAACAGTCAACATGACAACACAGCACCCATCAAACCTGGTAATAAAACAGTCAACATGACAATACAGTACCTATTAAACCTGGTAATAAAACAGTAAAGATTAGGATAAAACAACACCTATTAAACCTGGGAATAAAATATTCAAGATGAGGATAAAACAACACCTATTAAACCTGGTAATAAAACAGTCCACAAGACAAGTTTAGTAATAAAACAATCAAACTGAGGAGAAAACAACACTTAACACACAATAATAAATCAATCATAATGAGGATAAAACAACAACTATTATATGGTAATAAATCACTAAAGATGGGAATGACACAGCATCTAGCAATTTTGGTAAAAAAAAGTATCAAATAAGTGATGACAAAAGTTGAAATTTGTTGTAAGTGCTATAGTTTTCTTTTTCCTTTGGTGTTATTTTGACTGCATTATAAAAAGTGTTGTTTCTGTGACATTACAATATTTCTATCCTATTTATAACACCAGTACAAACTGAAAGTTCAGCGAGAGAGCTTCAGAATTTAGTGTTGTAGAAACACTTTGATTATCAAGTAAATACGTGGTTACGTGACGGTAAAATATTAGAGAATGTATTCTACAACAAACGGCTATATAATTAAGTATTCCATATACAGCTGTATCACATGCAACAATAATCTGGCAAGTAGCCAAGAAATGTCATCACGTAAACTGGATGAGAGGCTTTGTTACAGCCTAGCAATCACGAAAAGCTTGAAATAAATCTCCTGTCTACATGGATAACTTTACAGTAAAACTAGAAGTTGCACGCAAGGATGGAATTATTAATAATTTTGAATAATATTACTTCTAACAAAACTGTTAAAGAGTAGAAAACTCGGATTAATAGGGCTTTCTTGACGATATCATTGAGACATCAGTGAACTGCCTCTTGATGAGGAATAGTTATTGTTATTGTAAGCCTAACATTCAGGCTTGCGATAAAGAAAAAAACGAATTGTTTACTTTCTTGTTATTCTAAGCCTAACATTCAGACCTGCGATACAGCAAAAACGAATTGTTTACATTCATGTTATTCTAAGCCTAACATTCAGGCCTGCGATAAGGAAAAAAACGAATTGTATACTTTCATGTTATTCTAAGCCTAACATTCAGACCTGCGATACAGCAAAAACGAATTGTTTA
>NW_013675150.1:9875-12537 GCF_000517525.1 Limulus polyphemus | reverse complement strand
GCCTAACGTTCAGGCCTGCGATACAGCAAAAAACGAGTTGTTTACTTCCATGTTATTCTAAGCCTAACGTTCAGGCCTGCAATAAGTAAAAAACGAATTGTTTACTTCCATGTTATTCTAAGCCTAACATTTAGGCCTGCGATAAGTAAAAAACGAATTGTTTACTTTCATTCACGTCAAAGATACGGGGAACATAAGAAAATTATTTTTTTATGTCAGTATTTTCATATTGTCTTGATGAAGCCTGTTTCAATGACAACCAAAACAGGTGAAGTTTTTTTTTTTTGCTATTAAATTAATACTTCTATTTCATATTATAAACAAGGACAATAAGAGGTGACAATGTCGAGTGGTTTGATGTCACACTTGGCTGGTCAAACTCCTAAGGTCAGTGCCACATTTTCATGTTCTTCCTGCCACCAATGAGCGTTTATAACTCACGCTTTTGCCGTGACATAGCGAAGCAAGGATTGTCGTTAAAATGTTCTGTCTTCTGAAGCAGATGCAACACAGTTACTCCACTATAGAAGCAAGAGTTTCGATTATCAGCACCTTACACATTTCATTAAACATAAAACTAGATGTCGTTCTCGGCTCCGAGCTTCACAAGTTACGAAATGATTGGAATCTTCTTTCTCGACTGCAACGCTCGCGACTTGATAACGTGACAAGGGAAGAGATAACTTATTGAAATATTTTTCAATCTAGTTAAAGTAAGAAACACAGTAAACGTTTCTTTTTAGTTGCTCTCGGTTCATGTCCCTTTTAGGAACAGTTTACAGATACACCTGGAGAGAGAAGACTCTCCAATGAACAGTTTACAGATACAGCCTGGAGAGAGAAAAGTCTTCTGTGAACAGTTTACTGATACAACTTGAAGAGAGAAGAATCTTCTGTGAACAGTTTACTGATACACCTGAAGAGAGAAGACTCTCCAATGAACAGTTTACAGATACACCTGGAGAGAGAGAAAAGTCTTCAATGAACAATTTACTGATAAAGCCTGAAGAGAGAAGAATCTTCTGTGAACAGTTTACAGATACAACTTGAAGAGAGAAGAATTTTCTGTGAACAGTTTACTGATAAAGCCTGAAGAGAGAAGAATCTTCTGTGAACAGTTTACAGATACAGCTTGAAGATAGAAGAATCTTCTGTGAACAGTTTACAGATACAACCTGAAGAGAGAAGAATCTTCTGTGAACAGTTTACAGATACAGCCTGAAGAGAGAAGAATCTTCTGTGAACAGTTTACTGATACAGCCTGAAGAGAGAAGAATCTTCTGTGAACAGTTTACAGATACAGCTTGAAGATAGAAGAATCTTCTGTGAACAGTTTACAGATACAGCTTGAAGATAGAAGAATCTTCTGTGAACCGTTTACAGATACAGCTTGAAGATAGAAGAATCTTCTGTGAACAGTTTACAGCTACAGCCTGAAGAGAGAAGAATCTTCTGTGAACAGTTTACAGATACAGCTTGAAGATAGAAGAATCTTCTGTGAACAGTTTACAGATACAGCTTGAAGAGAGAAGAACCTTCTGTGAACAGTTTACAGATACAGCTTGAAGATAGAAGAATCTTCTGTGAACAGTTTACAGATACAGCCTGAAGAGAGAAGAATCTTCTGTGAACAGTTTGATAATACGAGGAGATTTAATGGCTGTTAATGTTTTTCGTTTTCAGCAGAACTCTAATATGGTACCGCCCGAGTTCTATAGTCAAGTAAGGCTGGGTATTAGAGACAATGTCTGTACGAGTAAATCATGACATCTATCAACTGTTTCACACACCAATACTTTTATATTCTGGAATATATTAACCTATCTAAAAATGATTATGAGCTAAGTTTGTAAACAATAATGAAACTATGTAACATTCTTTGAAATGTACACTCATTATCTTTGACGAACACGTTATTTCTTTGGATAATATTTCGTGATATATTGGATACATTATCTTTATTATTTATCCTAGAGAAGCATTTAATCAAATAAATTACCATATTCACGTTCAGAAAGGTATCTACTAGGATTACACGGGTGGTAAAATGTGGCCGATCCGAGTTCTCTCCTTGCCCCCCCCCCCAAAAAAAAACAACAAACAAAATACACATTTATTACATTTAACCCAATAATCACCAACAGAACATTCAAGTTTTATTTTCAACTTTCAATGTCTATCACCAATTTATCAAACCCTAACCCCTATTGTTCTCGAAACCGCCACCTTTACCAGAAACTCAGTTCTCAAGCCATGTCTGTTATTAACCCTTATTGTTCTCTGAATCCCGGACTTTCAGCGGGTGGTCAGTTTTTGTTGCTCGGAACACGTTTTTTTTTTCTATAACTAAACCAATTATTGACTGTAATTTTCAATACCGCGTTAGTTGCCACAAAGATTAGGGCTTAGATGCCTAACTTCGACACTCGGCCGGAGCCGTGTATTACCGGGTGCCCCAATACCCGTGCATCCCCAGTATCTACCTTAGCGTGAGAAAAAATGCAAGTCTCTGTAAATAATAACCTGATAATATTCTTATTCCTCAACAATTCGTATGAAGTTTATATAGAATAATAACCCTGATAATCTTCTTATTCCTCAACAATTCGTATGAAGTTTATATAGAATAATAACTCTGATAATCTTCTTATTCCTCAACAAT
>NW_013675150.1:5400-9269 GCF_000517525.1 Limulus polyphemus | reverse complement strand
TTAAAACTTTGTAACACTATTTAACCATAGTGTTATATATTTAAAACTTTGTACCACTATTTATCATAGTGTTGTTTCTTTAAAACTTGTAGCACTATTTAACCATAGTGTTGTATCTTTAAAACCTTATAGCACTATATAACCATAGTGTTGTATCTTTAAAACCTTGTAGCACTATTTATCATAGTGTTGTTTCTTTAAAACTTGTAGCACTATTTAACCATAGTGTTGTATCTTTAAAACCTTATAGCACTATTTAACCAGAGTGTTGTATATTTAAAACTTTGTAACACTATTTAACCATAGTGTTGCATGTCTTTAAAACCTTGTAGCACTATTTACCATAGTGTTGTATATTTAAAACCTTGTAACACTATTTAACCATAGTGTTATATATTTAAAACTTTGTTACAACACTATGGTAAATAGTGCTACAAAGTTTTAAAGAAACAACACAATGGTAAATAGTGCTACAAGGTTTTAAATATACAACACTATGGTAAATAGTGCTATAAGGTTTTAAATATACAACACTATGGTTATATAGTGCTATAAGGTTTTAAAGATACAACACTATGGTTAAATAGTGCTACAAGTTTTAAAGAAACAACACTATGATAAATAGTGCTACAAGGTTTTAAAGATACAACACTATGGTAAATAGTGCTACAAAGTTTTAAAAAAGAACACTATGTTAAATAGTGCTACAAGGTTTTAAAGAAATACAACACTATGGTTAAATAGTGCTACAAAGTTTTAAATATATAACACTATGGTTAAATAGTGTTACAAAGTTTTAAAGATACAACACTTTGGTTAAATAGTGGTAACACTATGGTAAATAGTGCTACAAGGTTTTAAATACTGGTTGACATAAAAAAGTTGTCACGAAGTTTAGAAAAGAAGAAAACAAAAATGAGCGACATTTAGTAATATATCGGACTCTGTTATAACTTTTGTTCACGAATTGGAATGTTTTAGTAAATAAAATTTTTAGTCGAAGTGATTTTTACAAAAATCTTTCTAAATTTAAGTGGACGATTTTCTTGATGTCAGAATGAGATCTCAACTAATTTAACACGTGCTACAAAGTTTTAAATATACAACACTATGGTAAATAGTGCTACAAGGTTTTAAATATACAACACTATGGTAAATAGTGCTACAAGGTTTTAAATATACAACACTATGGTAAATAGTGCTACAAACTTTTAAATATACAACACTATGGTTAAATAGTACTATAAGGTTTTAAAGATACAACACTATGGTAAATAGTGCTACAAGGTTTTAAATATACAACACTATGGTAAATAGTGCTAAAAAGTTTTAAAGAAACAACACAATGGTAAATAGTGCTACAAGGTTTTAAATATACTCTAGTCCTTCTGTTAATATCAAATCACTGGTCTCAAGTTCTAGTCCTTCTGTTAATATTAAATCACTGGTCTCAAGTTCCTAACCATTAGCCTTTAGAGAAATCCCCCGGAACACTAATGTCTGTTGGCCGTTACAGAAACTCCCCCTGAACACTAATCTCTGTTAGCCGTTACAGAAACTCCCCCAGAACACTAATGTATCTTAACCGTTAGAGAAATCTCTACGGAACACTAATGTCTCTTAGCCGTTGCAGAATTCCCCCCAAGAACACTAATGTCTGTTGGCCGTTACAGAAACTCCCCCAGAACACTAATGTATCTTAACCGTTAGAGAAATCTCTACGGAACACTAATGTCTCTTAGCCGTTGCAGAATTCCCCCCAAGAACACTAGTGTCTGTTGGCCGTTACAGAAACCTTTCTGTAACGACTAAGGGACTTTAGTATTCCAGGGGGAATTCTGTAACGGCTAAGAGACATTAGTATTCCAGGGGGGAGTTTCTGTAACGGTTAAGAGACATTAATATTCAGGGGGGACAACCGGAGAGACTGCTTCTAAAGGTGGTTGTTCGTATGTAAGAAGTAACTTCTCTTACAACCGGAGAGACTGTTCTAAAGGTGATTGTTCTTATGTAACAAGTAACTTCTCCTACAACCGGAGAGACTGCTTCTAAAGGTGATTGTTCTTATGTAACAAGTAACTTCTCCTACAACCGGAGAGACTGCTTCTAAAGGTGGTTGTTCTTATGTAACAAGTAACTTCTCCTACAACCGGAGAGACTGCTTCTAAAGGTGGTTGTTCTTATGTAACAAGTAACTTCTCCTACAACCGGAGAGACTGCTTCTAAAGGTGATTGTTGTTATGTAATGAATTCTAAGCCTAAACAAGATCAGAAAGATAATTAACGAAAATCGTCTGTTTTCAAGTGAATCATTCCTTTCTCTTGGTGAAAGTTGTATTAAAGAAATCGATAGTAAAACCATACAAATATCTGAAATAAAACACAAGCACTTTGTTAAAAAAGAATAATGATGACTTATCTGTGCTGTGCTCACCACGAGTATCGAAACTCGGTTTTTAGCGATATAACATATTGTTGATATAACATTACATTAGACCACTTTCATAAATATAACGTCAACAAGGAAACCCGGTATAACACTGTGTGGTTAGTCGCTATTAACAGTATTTATATACTCCCACATATGTGTTTTTTAATTAAACGTCCTAATTCGTTATTACCGCATATTTAGAGAATATACTTACCTGATCCTTGTATTTAAGTTTCAGTTCACTAGAGGGCAGTTTGGTTAAATACCTGTTTTGTTCAATGGTAACATACTGGAACTAGGCAAGTTGTCAAAAGAACTGTCTTGTAAAGGTTCGTAAATAGTATTAACGTTTTCTGTTAATATTCACGAAGTTATCCTGTTTTCTAAACATTTGTAATTCTGAAGCTATTTTTTGTCACGTTTAAAGTTTTTGGCTGAACATGTACCCACACGTGCAAGGAAACTTAGGCGCTGCTTTATCGAACGCTAAATTTGAATCTTTTTTTTTTATCAATATGTAAGCCAGTGCTAAAAGTCTTCAGTACAAATCAGTTTAGCAATGCGTATGTAATTATTTTCCTGCCGAGATACGTTCATAAATCATCCGATGTCATCCATTCACGGCAACAACGTACGCAGGAAAACCCGCCAGCAGTGTGGCTCATCTCCGCACAGACCTCCCTTTCATAGCCGTCTTACAGAACAGCCTTCCCCGTCAACTTTGTAATAACTCATCTGTGGGCTGTCAATAGTTTCTATTAGATAGAATTGTTACCCCTGGTGGTCCAGAAGGAAACGTGATAACAGAGAACCACATGATAAGTTGCTAGAACTATGTAAGGAAATTAAGTGTTCCGGGGGGATTTCTGTAACGGCTAAGGGACATTAGTATTCCAGGGGGAATTCTGTAACGGCTAAGGGACTTTAGTATTCCGGGGGAAAAAGAGAAGTTACTTCTTATATAAGAACAACCACCTTTAGAAACAGTCTCTCCGGTTGTAGGAGAAGTTACTTGTTACATAGGAACAACCACCTTTAGAAGCAGTCTCTCCGGTTGTTGGAGAAGTTACTTCTTACATAAGAACAACCACCTTTAGAAGCAGTCTCTCCGGGTGTAGGAGAAGTTACTTGTTATATAAGAACAATCACCTTTAGAAGCAGTCGCTCCGGTTGTAGGAGAAGTTACTTCTTACATAGGAAAACCACCTTTAGAAGCAGTCTCTCCGTTTGTAGGAGAAGTTACTTGTTACATAAGAACAACCACCTTTAGAAACAGTCTCTCCGGTTGTAGGAGAAGTTACTTCTTACATAGGAAAACCACCTTTAGAACCAGTCTCTCCGGTTGTTGGAGAAGTTACTTCTTACATAAGAACAATCACCTTTAGAACCAGTCTCTCCGGTTGTTGGAGAAGTTACTTCTTACATAAGAACAACCACC
>NW_013675150.1:0-4717 GCF_000517525.1 Limulus polyphemus | reverse complement strand
TACAAGGTTTTAAATATACAACACTATGGTAAATAGTGCTACAAGGTTTTAAAGACATGCAACGCTATGGTTAAATAGTGTTACAAGGTTTTAAATATACAACACTATGGTAAATAGTGCTACAAGGTTTTAAAGACATGCAACGCTATGGTTAAATAGTGCTACAAGGTTTTAAATATACAACACTATGGTAAATAGTGCTACAAGGTTTTAAAGACATGCAACGCTATGGTTAAATAGTGTTACAAAGTTTTAAATATACAACACTCTGGTCAAATAGTACTATAAGGTTTCAAAGATACAACACTATGATTAAATAGTGCTACAAAGTTTTAAAGAAACAACACAATGGTAAATAGTGCTACAAGGTTTTAAAGACATGCAACGCTATGGTTAAATAGTGTTACAAAGTTTTAAATATACAACACTCTGGTCAAATAGTACTATAAGGTTTCAAAGATACAACACTATGCTTATATAGTGCTATAAGGTTTTAAAGATACAACACTATGGTAAATAGTGCTACAAAGTTTAAAAAACAACACTATGATTAAATAGTGCTACAAAGTTTTAAAGAAACAACACAATGGTAAATAGTGCTACAAAGTTTTAAAAAGAACACTATGGTAAATAGTGCTACAAGGTTTTAAAGATACAACACTATGGTAAATAGTGCTACAAAGTTTTAAAAAAGAACACTATGGTTAAATAGTGCTACAAGGTTTTAAAGACATACAACACTAAGGTTAAATAGTGGTGCAAAGTTTTGAAGATACAACACTATGGTTAAATAGTGCTATAAGGTTTTAAAGACATACAAAGCTATAGCTAAATAGTCGTACGAGGTTAAAAGGCATGACTAGTATTGTTTACAATTTATTGCTAGTTTTAAGATGTTTCTCAGTTGAACAGCAGCTCCATCTTTTGATAAAACGAGAAGGTTTTAATAAAAGAAGTAATATTAGTATATATATTTTTAAGACACTCATTTAAAAAGCCTATCACTTTCCAAGTTTAAAGAGCAGACTTACAGTTTTTAACTTTTTTTTTTTCTGAAATACTACTCATCTACGTATACTTTGATGTTTGTCAGACTGATATCTACGTATACTTTGATGTTTGTCAGACAGATATCTACGTATACTTTGGTGTTTGTCAGACAGATATCTACGTATATTTTGGTGTTTGTCAGACAGATATCTACGTATACTTTGGTGTTTGTCAGAGCATTTGTTAATTTAATGTAAACTTCGAAGACAAATTGTTTGTTTACAAATCTGATCAAATATCTCTTACTCCGTATTTTGTATTTAGGTTTTTCAGAATGTTAAATCTGTTTGACAGGAAATTACTTGACCCACACCAATCAAGCTGTATTTTTCTACTGATAGACTAGAAGGAAGGCAGCAAGTAAACAGCACCCACCGCCAACTATTTGGCTACTTGTATTGGTTTAAGTTATTGATCTGGATCACCTGTTGATAAGGTTACAATTTATCTGGCTAGAAACCGGGTTTAGATATATGTGGTGGGCAGAGCACAGATAGCCCATTGTGTAGTTTTGTGCTTAACTAAACACAATCAAACAATTTCTCTGTTATGTAGGGAATGTTGATTTCATAGTCTCCTCAACCTGTGTGTTCTTATTTTTTGATCGTCTTACAAACATTTAGAAAGTCAAGTAATAGTCTTAAGTTCGTGAATCTTTTCTGAAATTATTTTATCGTATTTTTGGATTTCGATAAGTTGTAGTTGAGATTTATTTTCTAAGAGTCTTGCAGACTTGATTTTTTGGATAACAAGCCGTTAAACAGTCTAATAAGTATTTGAATAACTGTTTTGCTCTATTGGATTTTATATTTTCGGTTTTAAGAACAGTTATCAGACACAAGACGCGCAGTAACTCCATATATATATGCAATGAAACGAGAGACTTTTTGGTTCTTCCCGATGTATCTAGAGGCAACGCTGTCTTGGAAGAGTCAGACATTTGAACGCCTGAGAAGTTTCGAACTGTAATTATATTTTTTTAAGCCGGGAGTTTCCCTAAAAGAAGAGTGAAATCATCTTGCAATTAACGTATGATCCCCTGAAAAAAAAAAACTTGTCGTGGGAAAGTTGCTTTTGAGTTTAATGGGCTATTTCTTGAATGTGTTTAGTGCCTAACTTGTACAGGTGGTATGTGTTTTACTTGAGTGTCTTTAGGGTTAATTGGTACAGGTGGTGTGTGTTACTTGAGTGTCTTTAGGGTTAATTGGTACAGGTGGTATGTGTTTTACTTGAGTGTCTTTAGGGTTAATTGGTACAGGTGGTGTGTTTTACTTGAGTGTCTTTAGGGTTAATTGGTACAGGTGTGTGTTTTACTTGAATGTCTTTAGGGTTAATTGGTACAGGTGGTGTGTTTTACTTGAGTGTCTTTAGGGTTAATTGGTATAGGTGGTGTGTTTTACTTGTGTGTCTTTAGGGTTAATTGGTACAGGTGGTCTGTTTTACTTGAGTGTCTTTGGAGTTAATTGGTACAAGTGGTGTGCTTTACTTGAGTGTCTTTAGGGTTAATTGGTACAGGTGTGTGCTTTACTTGAGAGTCTTTAGGGTTAGTTGGTACAGGTGTGTGCTTTACTTGAGAGTCTTTTGGGTTAATTGGTACAGGTGTGTGCTTTACTTGAGTGTCTTTAGGGTTGATTGGTACAGGTGTGTGCTTTACTTGAGAGTCTTTAGGGTTAGTTGGTACAGGTGTGTGCTTTACTTGAGAGTCTTTTGGGTTAATTGGTACAGGTGTGTGCTTTACTTGAGTGTCTTTAGGGTTGATTGGTACAGGTGGTGTGTTTTACTTGAGTGTCTTTAGGGTTAATTGGTACAGGTGGTGTGTTTTACTTGAGTGTCTTTAAGGTTAATTGGTATAGGTTGTATATTTTACATGAGTGTCTATATGCTTAATTGGTATACAAGACATGGTTTCAAAACTAATAGTATTTTTTACATTTCTGTTTTTAACTTTAAATAAACATATAAACCGAATACAAAGAGCCTGGAAGGTATTTTAAGTTGCATATTTCATTTTTAAATTAAACTTTCTTTATGTTTATAGCTTTTAAAATTCCGTTCCTTTGCATAATTGAGGTTCACACGCTGGATATTTGAGCTGATAAATTAGATTCTTGTATCACAGCAAAATAATATTTGTTTCAACTTGTAGGATTAACAAGTCAATTTATTGTATTTCATGGCCCTTTAAATTGTGCCATCTATCGGTAAAAAGAAACTATTGTTATTGTCTTCTATATATTTAATCATATTTCGCAACACTAGATGGCATTACATCAATACAATAGGCAATTAATCAACGTCAAGAGTGTCAAATAGTAAGCATTCTCCGTTCAGTTATACTTGTGAGAAAAGCGGCGCGAAACATGGATTACACACACGTTTCTTTCTTTTGTTAAATAAAAAAACACTTGTTCTATACCACAGTAAAAAATAGCTTTTACGATGTGAAGCACATTTCAATATATATATGACCAGGGAGAAATAATAGAAACAAGTCCTTTTTAATTAGATGAGACACATTAAATGTTATCGTTCATAGGCTGTGTGATAACGGCCTTTTTTTCCCAGTTTTAAGGGATTTGAACTGGCAAAACACGTATAATGATTCAGTTACGAGATCTCTCTCTTTCATGCGTCATTAATTTCCCAGGTATGAAATGTATTCAAGTATTATTTGTATAAATACATCGTGCTATAACCAAATAACAACAGAAAATAGTCTGTTTCAGTATTCATATGTACATCACCAGTTGACATAGGTGGCTGACGATCTCGATAGTTAAACTATTACCAATTGTTTACGTTGAACTGGTACAATGAAAATTGTTTTATAAAGATCTAATCATGTTGATCATGAGAGATATTGTACTGGTACAATGAAAATTGTTTTATAAAAATCTAACCACGTTGATCATGAGAGATATTGTACTGGTACAATGAAAATTGTTTTTTTAAGAACAAATCATGTTGATCATGAAAGATATTGTACTGGTACAATGAAAATTGTTTTATAAAGATCTAATTATGTTGATCATGAGAGATATTGTACTGGTACAATGAAAATTGTTTTTTTAAGAACAAATCATGTTGATCATGAAAGATATTGAACTGGTACAATGAAAATTGTTTTCAAAAGATCTAATCATGTTGATCATGAGAGATATTGTACTGGTACAATGAAACCGATTTATATTATTATTCAAGGATTCAAGACTTCAAAAATGGTAATTAGTAAATATAATTATCTTACTGAATATTGAAGTTTTCTTCGCTGAATATAATAATTTCATTATATTAAACGAATAAAAACAAAACTTTAGAATGATTAAAGATTCGACACATTTACTTCGTTTTGTGAAAGACTCGGAAACCGAAACTCTTCGTTTCCTTTCAAGACAGGTGGTGTTCATTAAAACCTACTATGTCTACTCTGCCTAAAGTTCCACTGAAACAATCATCACATACTTGCTTACCTATTGTCACAATAGTTACTTATACAAGTTTCCATGTCAATTAGTTTTCTGTAAAATATATAAACATACATTCTAGAGAAGAAAATGACAAAATGTAGTGCTCTGAATGCTGCTAAGTTGTAATAATGTAGTGCTCTGAATGCTGCTAAGTTGTAATAATGTAGTGCTCTGAATGCTGCTAAGTTGTAATAATGTAG
>NW_013675149.1:19697-24327 GCF_000517525.1 Limulus polyphemus | reverse complement strand
TGTTTCTTTTCTTATTTACTTTCTCGTTCTTCTTGTTTCTTTTCTTTTTCCTCTAACAACTGTTGTAATTTCTCTTCTCGTGCTTCTTGTTTCTTTTCTTATTTACTTTCTCGTTCTTCTTGTTTCTTTTCTTTTTCCTCTAACAACTGTTGTAATTTCTCTTCTCGTTCTTCTTGTTTCTTTTCTTGTTTTTGTATTGCTGCCATCAAGTCTGCTAAGCTGTAGTTTGATTTTCCGCCTCTCATTTCCATTTTTCTTCTCTTTTATTCGATCCCACTTCTGACACCAATTTGTTACGTCTCCGTTTGTTAATTGATTTTTCCGTAACTTCGTTTCAATGAAACTTTAACGACACAAGTCTTTACTTAATAAAACTGGTTTATTCTTTCCGAATATAACTCTGCGATACACTTAATCTCAATACTCGCCCTAAAACAACACTGTAACGAACGAACGTTAACTTCAACAATACCCTGTGACTGCAGTTCAATTACTCACTGTCTACACACACATTACCTCCCGCGTCATGTTTTCCCCCTCTTATATATACCAGCCTACCCTACTAGTAATTACTAGAGCATTCCTGAAAGAACAAGATAGTTCTAGAAACTAGAGGGCGCCACAGTGGTCATGTGACTCGCTGACGCAACAGTATTGGTAGTTTTGCATTTATAAAGTAAGTTCGTGTGTATTCGTCTGTGAACACTTAAATGGTCTGGAAATTAAATTAAATATAAAACTAATGAATTAGTAAAAAATCTTGTAATTTTGAGACATGTTAATCTACTTCTTTAATCTGTGACATCATGTCTGCTCGTCATGGTATCTCAGCAACATGTCCCTAGCAATGAGCACCTCTTTGGTGACATCATTGTCTCTTCCCTTTGTCTTCCTCCTTTAAGGTCGACATACATATATAGCGCTCTCTTTTGGTGTGTCTCGCAATAACAGCCCTAACTACTGCCCTGTATAATTTTTTCACCAACTTTTGTTTCAGTTGTCAAATAATTTTATTATATATCGTAAGCCAAAGACGAGTTTGTCCCCTAATGTTATGTAAAGCCCACACCCTTGGTGCACGGTAGTGTGTGTATGGGATCTTCCTTACAAAATTTGTATTTGAATTGGGCTTTATGTACATAATTGCATATTGGAAAGTTCTGGTATATTAGTATTGTATCATGTAATATAACAAGTTCCTTTGAAAATCAGTTTTATTCAATCCTAAGTTGTCACAATCGTACCATTTTCAAATTCATTGAAATTTGCTTATAATTATTTTAATGTGGTAATTAACAGAACTGATAGTTAAGTGTATTATCATAATATACTCAAGCACTGTCTTTTGTGAATCGTTAAACATGTACATTGCACTCTATTAAGAAATACGAATTATCTCATGGAGTCATCAAATACAGCCACTAATTTAAACTATTTGTAGTTAGAAAAGAAACTGTTTCTTCTGTTTGCAGATGTGACAAAAATTTTGTCACTTGTTTAAAGATACAACACATCAGTTCACTCTTTATGAGAATCCAAGAAAAACGAATTGTTTAGTGTCTGCTGTGTGATAGAGATACCTCTGCTCCTCTATTATAAAACCTGTGGGACGCCTATGATACCACTTTAGTACAGGGTTTTAAAGTTTTTTGGGACATATAAGTTCTATTGAAATATCCAAAATAGACTAAGGGTTTCCGAAAAGCTGAAAACTCCTAATGGTGTACACGAAATCAGAAACATTAAGAACTTTAATATCTCTTAAGGACTTTCTGAACTGACCTCGGTAATACATGTTTTCAACAGATAATTGTTCAAATACTTAACACTGGAAAGACAAACATCAAGTTGATAGTTGGTCCTAGTTTTACTGCCTTGTAGGGCCACATTACAGCAGGAGCTGGTGGAGCTTCAGCTCCAGGCCCACCATGCTGAGAAAAATAAAAGACGTGTAACAGAAAATATCTGCATTCCCACATCAACAATGGATTCAGGGTTTAAAAAAACACACATGCGGACCTTGTCATCTGTGATAAGCCTAGATTTATTACAGAAAAAACCGTTACTGAGACATATCTACTATTTGAAATGATCTCTCAGATAGAATATTATTGAGGGACTAGAACTGCACGTGACACAAAATGACAATCAGTCTAGCATTCGAAAGCTGCATCACATCTTTGAACATGTGTGTCTGTCAGTAGTGGATAGAGGAGTGAGGTTCCGAGGGTTCGAACCCCGCTCTTTTCGATATGAAGTGCCCTCAATATGCAACATATTTTTTATTGTTTTTCGATTTTCTAAAATCTAAGAAAAAAATCATTATGAAAAAATTAAAAATCAAATCGCTATATGTTTCATTATGTCAGTTTCTCTTTGCGAGCCCTACAGTGGAACAATGATATGTCTGCGGATTTACAACGCTAGAAACTGGGCCTATATACCCGTGATGGGCAGAGCATAGATAACCCTTGCTGTAGCTTTATGCTTTACTACAACAAACAAACCCTTTGTGAGGAGACTTAAATTGACTCTATAGAGCTACTACAAGCTATAATCCCCATTTCTCAAAGGTTTCAGGAAAATCATTCGTCATGCACTCATTTTAATGTGATCACATTTATAAAATGGTGGGAAAACGGAACTGTTACAATATTAAATGCCTTTGTGTACAGACTCGGGGTCGTCAGTTCTCAAATCTGTCTATTTTGTTTATTAATAAGTATAAGAACAAGTTATTTACTGCTTCCATTATAGTAATACTATGGAAACTAGATTAATAGTTTCTTGTCATCACCTCAGTACAGCCGTATCAAGCACCTTTATTTACGCTGATTGCTTAAACTAATATCATGTGATGCTAAATGCTCTTCAATTAGGATAATTTTATAAAATTTAGCTAACTTGTGCTTAAAAATTGGAAACGAATAATAACCGTTTATGAGAATTTGAGCTAGAAACTGCTAATCTAGTTTGTTGGGCTTAACCAATATTTATTATCTGCACTTTTTTTCACTCAATAGTTTATCTGATCTAAATCAGCCGTCTTTAATCCATATGACAAAAAACTAAAAATGGTCCACTTTTACTCTTAGGTGAAGTTGTAGTAAATATTTTAGACAAATTTCTCACGTGACATTACATGTAGGTGTGCACAAACATTTTGGTCGAAATTGAGTGGATTTTGTTGAATAACTTTGCACATGCGGCTTATACTTCGACTAAACTTGACACATAATTATAGGTTGTAAAGATCAATTAGTGTGCCAGATTTGAAAAAGTCCATAAAAGTTAAGTATGTTTTCTATCAAATAACATTTCGATACTTTCAGTGCAAATAAAACAAAAAGGAAGAATTTCAAACAAAAGTGGACATTTTATATTTCGTGTATTTATTAATGGATTCCCTTGAAATTTGGTGTGTGAAGTAATGGTCCAGTAGAACACATTCACTGAAAATAGTGGGATTTACTTTCACCTTATAATGTTCCCATGGCTGAAAGGGCAAGCATGTTTTATGGGATTTGGATTCGAACCCGTGACTCTCATATTGCACCCAAACCAACTGACCATGCCAGGCCACTAACGTGTGTCTTTATATCAAATTACCAATGAACATTGTTTCGAAATTATCCTTATGCACACAACAAATTGCCCTAATACATAAGAATTATGTTACTTCCAAGATTTATCACCATCTTACATCTAAAGTCACCAAGCACAACCCTAAAAAATTAAAGCATTGAGTAGGATAATAAGCGGAAATTTAAAACAAGTATATAATGAAAACCTACATTTTCAACATCGCCTATTGATTGAACCAGGGAATTTCTCCTGAAACACTCCTGCATCCGTTTCAGATTGTTAAATCACAAATATATTACTGTTTCGTCTCTGGTCGTTTGTTAATTACCCATTAAATTTCTTTCCAAAGAAATTCAGTGATACAAGTCCTTTCTTAAGTAAAACTAGTTTATTCTTTCTCAATACAACTTTGCAATACATTTAATTTCCATAGTCACTTTTACTTAATTACATGCTATAATTCACAATGATTCACGCATGTTACTTCCGACTTAACTCGATTATCTGTCTCTATATCTGTCTATCTGCAATTCTATCTCCGCTTTATTTGCCGGGCTTATATACTAAAATAGAGGGCGCCTAGAAAAGACTAGAGTTGCTAGAAACAGTCATGATCCTTCTAGAAACTCCAGCACATATGCTTCCAGCATCACATGAATTCCACTGTCGTAACATTGCCCCATCCTTAGTAGTGTTCATCCCAAACAACAGCCACTTACATTAAACCAACAGATAATGAACAGTAATTAACAATAACAATTAAATGTACAGAATTTACAAACACAAAATTAAAATCCAACAAAGTATCTTAATTTTACAGGACGTATCTTCTTCCATACTGGTCTCCGTCTTGTTGGCTTTTGGTTCACGTGGGGTTCATCTGCTCCATCAGGAAATGTCCTATTATCAGTAACAGTCACATCAGTGGTAGTAACTTCATTAAGGGCTTCACTGTTTCCCAACCAAACATCAGCTTTGCTGGAGTGTATCCAATGGCTTCATGCTCTGCCGTTCTATAGGCCATCAACAGTGGAGGGAGTATGAC
>NW_013675149.1:16553-19351 GCF_000517525.1 Limulus polyphemus | reverse complement strand
ACATCCCAGTCATCTTGGTAGCTATTACAAAACTTTGCCAATTCCTGTCCAGATGTCCAATTGTACTTTTCTACCATCCCATCAGACTGTGGGTGGAGTGGCGTAGTCCTGGTCTTTCATATGCCAAATAACTTTCAACATTCATGGAACACGGATTATTCAAAGTTACGGCCTTGATCCGAATGCAGTTTTTATGGCATACAAAATCTAAAGAAGAAATCATTAATAGCCAAAGCTACAGTTGTAGCTTCCTGCTTTGGTATTGCACATGCCTCAGGCCACTTGGTGAAATAATCCATAGAAACACAAATGTACCTGTTTCCAGCTCGAGTTCGAGGATAAGGACAGCAATGTCAATGGCTACTCTTTCCATTGGTGCAACAACTTGATATAACTTCATTGGAGGATGCTCCTTATGCTTGGGTCCCCTTTTACCACAACATGCACTGCAGGTCCTGCACCATTCTTCCACATCTTGCCTCATACCTATCCAGTAAAATCTCTGTCGTAGGTGACTCAATGTCTTCTTAACTCTGAGATGTCCTCCTATTAAACTATCCTGGGATTGATGCAGGACAACTTCCCATAACGTTATCGGTATAACTGTTTGTCAGGTCGTCACTTTCCCATCTGCAGTTTTCAATCTCCATAGAAAAATACCGCCTTCAAGCTTCAACTGGTCCCATTGTGCCCAATAGTTGTTTGTCACAGGGCTTAAGCTAGACACCTTCTCCCAAGCAGGGTGCAAAACACTTACTTGTAGGAAATCAATTATTGGCTTCAAATCTTAGTCTTTGTCCTGTTATGCTTTAATATCTATACCTGGTTCCATTTCACCATCATCAAGTCCTTTAGTCACTTTGACTTCAGCTTGATGGCACCTGGTTAGTTCAACCTCTCTTTTAACAATTACCGGAGCATGGCCTTTGTTGTTCCCAAATGTCATTTTATCAAAATTAAGTACACACTTTCTCGGTAGTAAGTAGTCCAACCCTAATATGTCAGCCAAGTATACTTTGTATCTATCATTTATGCCCATGAGATCAATAGTTACCCATACTGATCCCCACAACCTTGCATAAGGGCCTGTCACACCACAGAGCTTCTACATGGCTTCTGGTACTCCTTTGTGATCCAGCATGTTGATACTCACAAGGGTTTGCTGAGATGCAGAATCTATGACAAAATTTCATTTTTGGCCATCCAGCTTCCCTGCCAGGTAGACACTATGTGTTCTTGGCATTTCACACCTAGCTGTTGAGACTGTCATGATGGGGGTTGGTGGGCATCCCTCAACACCAATCACTACTGTATTCCCCAAGGCTTATTTATTGGCAGTATTCTTCTTACACTGTCTCCTCATATGTCCTTGCTCTCCACAGTTCGAACAACCTTTCTGGGTAGCAGAATTTCCTACCATGGCATCTTCCCTGTGTTGAAGTTGCTGGCATTGAGCTCTCTTGTGCCCAGGTTTGTTACAATGCCAGCAAAGGCCTTCAAACCTCTATGAAAGCTGACCTTTTCTGGCCTTGAATCCTGATGATTGTACCAGCTTTGGTACCTCTATGCTGAGCTTAATGTAGGATTCGAATTCAAGAGCTCTGGCCATTGCATCCTGAATAGTAGAGTGGTGTGCTTGCTTTACTTGTATCTTCAGTTGTGGACTGTCCAAGGCATCTACAAACTGATCTCTCAGCAACAACTTTAGGACATTGGGTGGTGCAGTTGGGTAGGCCTTGTGTGCCATACTTTCCAAATCCTATGTGAGCTCTTGTGGGCTCTCTCCTTTAGGACGGACTCTCGTTCTAAGCCTAACCATGTAGACTTCAGACTGATTTTGAGTTCCATATCTGAGTTCTAGAGCAGCTACCAGTGCTCTATAGTTGTGCCTGTCGACTGCTTTCAACTGTCAAAGTATTTCCAGTGGTTGTCCCTTCAGGCTCGTTGCAAGGTACACTGCTTTCTGCTCCTCTGTCCATCTATTCATTTCTGCCAGTAGCTCAGATTGTGCTTTATATGCTTCCCATGGTGCCTTCTCATCGAATTCATGTGGCTTCCTTCGTACTAGATCACCCCTATTGCTGACACTCATGTCTGGAGTGTGACTTCTGGCAGGACTGAAGATGTCTGCATTAGGGTTTAGCTGCGGGGTCTGGAAGGGGCTTCCCGTTGTCTGGGGTTGATTAGGTCCATGGTTAATATATCCTCCCTTGTAAAGGACAGTAAATCGTTCTTTAATGTATTTAATTCACTTTGACATGTTCTATTCTTTTCCATTTGTGTATTCTAGCTTTCTCAATTGTTGGAGACTTTCTTCTTGTTTCTTTTCTTGTTCTTCTTGTTTATTTTCTTTCTCTTCCAACAACTGCTGTGGTCTCTCTTCTTGTTCATTTTCTTTCTCCTCCAACCACTGCTGTAGCCTCTTTTTTGTTTCTTTTCTCGTTCTTCTTGTTTCTTTCCTTTTTCCTCCAAGAACTGCTGTAGTCTCTATTGTTTATTTTGCTGTTCGAGCTGCCACTGTTGCAGGTTTTCTTGCCACTGCTGTGGTCTCTCTTCTTGTTTTTTTTTCTCGTTACTCTTGTGTCTTTTCTCGTTCTTCTTGTTTTTTAGCTGTTCTTGTATTGCTGCCATCAAATCTGCTAAGTTGTAGTTTGATTTGCCACTTCTCGTTTCCATCTTTTTTTCTTTTTCTATCCCACTTCTGACACCAATTTGTTACTTATCAACTTGTTTGATAATTTCCCATAAAAATTCTTCCCAAGAAACTTCAGCAATACAAGTCCTTTCTTAATTAAAAC
>NW_013675149.1:10500-15586 GCF_000517525.1 Limulus polyphemus | reverse complement strand
ATCATTTCTTATAAATACGATTTCCTAATGTAATTTTCCAAGATATTAAAGATCATAATGCAAAAAAACTAAAGTCTGAAACTATCTGCATTTGTCAAAGTATTTATGAATTTTCGAAAATATTCGTCGACTAGTTTTATTGTTGTAATGAAACATAGCAAGACTTGCATTGCCTACTAAGAAAGTTAGTAGCTGGTGGTCATCTGGTTAATTCTAATAACAGTTCACCTATCTCATCATAATATTGTCTTATTAAAGTTTTATAATTTTCAATTAGTCCTTTTTGTAATATCCTAGCTAACTATAAAATAGCTGTCCTTTGATTTCTCATGTGATATAATGTGATATTCTCTGACATGAGTGTCCATATTCAATGATTTCTCAAACATTACCAACTCTTTTTGTAAGCTGATCAGTAATGTAACATATTGTAGAAATTGTATATCTTCCACAATTATCCATTTATCTTTGGATAATATGAAATTACTCTCCCCAATAAAAACTACACCTACCTTGTTTTCTACTGACACAATACTCACATTCTGTCCAGTTCCAATTTTCGTCAGCAACAGTATAAGAATCCCAGTAAGCCTGTTGATAAATCTACTAATAATACAGTTAATTATAATCAATATATACACATAACAGGCATCAAATACGGGTATATATCTTATACTACCTTGACTCCTTACAACTTTGCAAGTAGTTTATCATGTTATTAAAGGCATTAATAACACTGGCTTTGTAAGATACAGCACTAACTGCATTTACATTACTTTTAGGTTTGTGAATGGCTACTTGAGGATTGAATTGTACTCATTTCCTTTGTTTTCTTTGAGTCACTTCTGGTTGAGTTGATATAGGACCACGTGATCTAAGGTTATAGTCATGGGTTACTATGTCTGCTTGTGTCGTTACTGGGGTACTAGGGATTTTACCATCATTGTTACCACTCCTAACTAGGGTGTCTTATGTTGTTACTACCTCACCAACTAGTATCATGTTATCATCTCTTTCTGCCTCTAGTATTTCTTCTTCATCATAAAAAAGATGAATCAAACTCATTTAAGTTTTAAGCCTCTTCAAGAATACTTTTATCTTGTTCTGATTTCTAAGTTTCTTTTTCTACGCACTCATACTGACAAAGTTTATAACCCTTTACTCTCTTTAACCTATAAACATGTACTAGCTGTTTGCATTTTTCATAGATTTCTTGAATTTCAAAATTAACTGGACTAATCTGTTTCAAAACTCTAAAAGGACCTTTCCATAACTTTGCTAAATTTTTAGTGTTTCCTTTAACTATTGGGGTGTACAACAATACTTTATCCCCTAACTTTATATCACTAACCTCTGCCTTTTCATTTACTTGTCTTTCTCTACCTCCAACAGCTTTAGATAAATGTTCATTAGCTAATTCAAATGCTAACTGCATTCTCTGTAGTAATTTTTCTTTATAGTCATAAGCTATTGCATGACTATTTTGCTTAGGAGCTAATATGTCCTGCATAGGTAATATAACATCTCTACCATGTAATAGAAAGAATGGACTTTCCTGATCAGACAAATTTCTCAGCACTTCTATATGCTAACAATAACAAAGGAATCTGCTCATCCCAAGTTTTCTGATCTTTTTCACAGTATTGAGAGATCATGTCTAACAAGGTTCTGTTAAATCTTTTTACTAAATCATTAGCAGCTGGATGATAAGCTGTGGTTTCGATTTTATTCACACCTAACAACTTGCAAACTTCCTTCATTAACTTAGAAATGAAATTACTATTTCTGTCTGTTAATAGATATTGGGATATACCATTTCTAGCTTCTATGTTGTTTACAAAAGTCTTGGTTATTGTTTCTGCTTTCTGATCAGGTAAATATATAGCTTCAGGAAACCTGGTTAAATAGTGGGCGACTATGAACACATATTTGTTTCCTGCATAGGATGTAGGTAATTGGCGTGATATGTCCATAGCTACTAGCTGTAAAGGTGATATTAAGTTCGGCATTCTTTGTAAGGGAGCATCCCTTAAATGTGGACTTGTTTTTGTTTTTGACATTCTATACATGATTCACAGTAATCTTTAATATATTTTCTCATGTTTGGCCAAAAGAGCCTCCTGTTTATTCTACTGTTTGTTTCAGTGAAAGCTAAATGTGCTACAAAAGGTGTGTCATGATATGCTTTCATGACTTTTCTTTTCAAGTTAAATGGTACAACTATTTGTAACAACCTGTTATCTTTAACTTTTCTACATATAATATCTGAATCTAATATGTTCTGTATCGTCTCTTTGTGTTACTTTGTTTCATAATTCATTTATCATTGGATCCTGCTTTTGCTCACTAATCACATGATCTAAATCTAAATCTAACTGTCTACTCTGATAAGCTATAGGATGTTCTTTTCCATTTTCATCTAACTGTGATAATACAGCACCAATAGCGAAGCCTGAAGCATCTGTGCTTAAAATAAATTATTTACTGAAATCTGGGTAACCTAGAATTCGTGCTTTTAATAAATCTTCTCTTAGTTTTTCGAATGCTTCCTGTCTTTTGTCTGTACACTGAAATTTTATTTCTTTCATAGTTAACTGAGTTAGAGGTTTTGCTAATAATGAAAAATGTGCTATAAATCTTCTATAGAATCCTACAAATCCTAAAATGCACGAACATCTTTCACTGTTTTAGGTACTGGATAATTCTTAAAGGCCTTTAACTTTTTAGGGTGAGGTTTTACAGCTTCTCCAGTAACCAAATGACCCAAGTATTCTACCTCACTTTTTAAAAACTGACATTTACTTGGTTTAAGCTGTTTAAGCTTTCCATAATCTATTAAATACAATCCTCAACCTTTCTAAGTGTTCTTCAAAACTTGCAGTGAACACTATAACATCATCTAAATAACAAAAGCATTCTGAATCTTGCAAGCCTAATAGTACAACATCTATTAACCTCTGGAATGTTGAAGGGGCATTGCATAAGCCAAAAGGCATTCTATTAAATTGGTATTTACCTAAAGGTAATACTAAAGCAGTTTTAGCTTTATCTTCCTCTTCTATCTCTACTTGCCAATATCCAATTTCTAGATCTATAGAGGAAAAGTATTTGCTAACCTCTCTAAGGTTTCGTGGTTATTAGGTAATGTATAAATGTCTTTGACTGTTACTCCATCCTCTTTACGAAAATGTGCCCGGCATGGCCAGGTGGATAAGGCGCTCGACTCACAATCTGAGGGTCGCGGGTTCGAATCCGCATCCCACCAAACATGCTCGCCCTTTCAGCCGTGGAGGCATTATAATGTGACGGTCAATCCCACTATTCGTTGGTAAAAGAGTAGCCCAAGAGTTGGCGGTGGGTGGTGATGACTAGCTGCCTTCCCTCTAGTCTTACACGGCTAAATTAGGGACGGCTAGCACAGATAGCCCTCGTGTAGCTTTGCGCGAAATTCCAAAACAAACAAACTTTACGAAAATCCACACACAACCTTAATTTTTTTTTCATTTTTAGGAAGTAATACAACTGGAGATGTGCACGGACAACTACTATCCTCTATTACACCTTGTTCATGCATCTCATTTATTCACTCTTTTAATTCAACCCAGTGCTTTTCGGGCATTCTATAAGGTCTATTTGCTATAGGCTTATTATTGTTTAACACTGTCTTTTTTAAACTTATTTGTACAACTGTTAGTCAGTTTCTCCTACAAATATATATCTATACCCTTCTAACAAGGTTACCACACTCTGTTTATTTTCCATTCTACATTTCCTAAGATAGAATTTGAATCCATCCTACCTTCTTGTACCTGTTTATTAACATTATTACAGTTATGCTGTCCTACTGCAGCTAACTGTTCTCTACTTCTAGCTTTACCTACTACTATGTTGTTAGGTAGTATTACTTTTTCTTCATTTACATTTAACACTTTTACAGGCTCTCTCTTTTGGACACTTTATTAATACAAGCAGCTATGTAAACTCTGGTTTCTTCTATTTCAATAGGCTCAACTAACATTTCTTCATTACACTTAAAGCTATTCACTTTATCTTCAATGATAAATTGACTTCTTGCAGGTACTTCAGTTATTTTAACTAACCTCACAGGAACTATTTTTTTCAAACATTCCTGTTGAGATGCTCTGTTGCTTATGTTGGGCATAAGTGTAGAGTCATCTGACGAGTTTGAATTATTAATTTCTTGTTTTAAAACCTTATTCATCAACTTATTCTGTCTTATCCTACTATCACTCACCTCATTCTTATGACTTCTATCGTCACTTTTACTGGATTTAGTTTTTCTGTGCAGTCCTATTTCTTGGCTTTCTTTTAGAACTTTCTTTAGAACACTTCTTATTCTTACTTCTCCGACTTTGTCATGTGTTGCTACACTCTATTAAGAAGACAGTGCTTTCGTATTTTGACAATTGATCCTTAGCCTTGCTAATGCTAGCATTAGGCATCTGACTATTAGTCAGTGGGAAGGTATCATGTGTCTCAACTGTTGCACATAAGTTTGAAGGTTCAAGTCCTTCAAAACTTAAAACCTCTGTTTCTATGTGTAGCTTACTAAGAGATATTTCAGTGTCATAATTTTTTATCAGAAATCATGCCCTATAATACCATCTGTATCTAAGTCTATCTGCTTACAAACGTGAAATGAGTGTTTTAACTCTAAGTTTCCTACTTTCATTTGCATATATCTACCTAACGTTTTAACAGGATGTCCTGTTATAAAAGTTGACAAATGTCTAGAAATTTCTTATCTAATAATGTCGGATTTCTGTCTACTACTTCTGAACTTAGTACCAACGATTGAGCACCTGTATCAAACAATAACCAACATATTATACCTTCTATCTCTACTATAACTATTAGTGATACTCCTTTAACATTATAAACACTCAATTGTTTATCCCAAACTGCTGAAACTACCTCTGCTTTTGTTTGTAATCCTGGAAGGATTACATTTTTTGAACCGGTAGCAAAGGTGGAGCTACTGTTATTTTTGAAGAATTTTCCTCTGTAAGCTCCAGCCTTTGGGGCTTTTTTGTTTTCAGCCTTACATGGGCATTGGCAATCTTGT
>NW_013675149.1:3255-9555 GCF_000517525.1 Limulus polyphemus | reverse complement strand
ACGCTGGACAGTGTCATTGGTAATGGTGACACTGTCCGACTATATTGTATTTTTAATTTTTTACACACTATACGTCATTTTAATTCTATATAAATCTTTTACCGACATCTATTGATTTTTAACTCGCTGTTTTTTTACATTTTATTTTAATCTACTTTCATTGCTTTTACCAGTTGTTTGGTGCAGATAGCCTAGCTGCTTTGCGCCATAAAACACCAACCAACCAACCATTCTATCAGTATTTTCTTTTGCCACAAAGACAAATCGGGTAAAGGGGAGCAATGTTCCTCTATGTTGGGCAATTCTGTGTGACGAACAATTACCCAGGAATGCAGAAATTGTATGCATGCTGTAAAGGCACCAGCCATTTTGCATCAACATGCACAGAAATTATGTGTAACCGCTCTTGGGGGAAGAAGTGTTCGATTTTAAGAACTGTTTGTATTCTCCCTCACTGTCTGTAGATGAAGATAGCTTTAAATATTACAACAAAGTGTAGGTTTGTGATTGCTTTTTTATAGCTCATGGCTTATGGGTGTGAGCCCTTTATGTTGAAAAAGTATTGTAAGTCAATGATTTTAGTTCTTTGCTAACTGATGCCTGACCCTCAGCTGTCTCTTCAGTGTTTGTTATTACTTTGTTGTTGTTGAGGTACCTCCTCTACAGTTTCAATGACAACCATGTTGTCCATGTGTGCAATGGATACTGTAACTTGGTGGTTGACTTGTCTGGGGTTCCTGAAGATTAGCTTCAACCTCAAGTATTGTAGAAGTTAAAATATCTGAATGTTTTCAACAATTCTAGAACTTTCTTCACAGATGGAGGCGAATGTGTTTACCTTACAGGAAAGTAAAGGATGTCCTCTCTGCACTTTTTATAGCCAGAAGAATAACTGGAAAATGTGTGACCAGGTTTGTCACACCTAAGAAGACTAAATGTGCTAAACGTCTCAAGCATTAAGGCTTTCCCAACTCATAATTTCTAAATTCTAATTCCTACTTTACTATGGACACGAGACTTCTTTCCCTCAATATAGAAGGTTTTCTATCCACACAGAAGCAAGATTTCATCATGGATTACATAGACAGGAGCAATAGTTACATACTTTTACTCCAGGAAACCCATTTTTACAGTACAGAACACATTTATCATTTTAACAATACATTTGACGTTAAGTCTTTCTAGAGCCATTCGGGCTGCACCAAGCCAGAATTAGTATAATTGTCAACCCAAAAATATAGCACAAAGTGCTTTTCACTGTCATGGTGATGAATGTAGAATCACAGCCATTGATGTTACACTCTTTGGCAGCATTTTATGAATCATCAAAGTATACACACCTGACATTCAAATACACCATGCATTTTTCTTCAAACAACTTTCTGATTACCTGCTCACCCCTAACAATATTAGCTAAGCAAAAGACTTCAATTGTACATTATTACTTCTCGATAAAGATAACACCTGATTATGGTACAAATCACCTCCCAACAGTTACTGGACACAATAGAACCTATCACACAATGGAGATCATACCAATGAACACAAAGAACATGTATATATCAGACCATTCAGGTATTATGCTACACATTTCTGCCCTACCCTCTTCCCACATTCCAGGGTTATGGAAACTGAATGACTGCCTGTTAATGAATGCCAGTATTACTTCAGACATGCAGTCTTTCTTGGAGTCTAAGTGTAATGATGCCAACATCAACTACGAACAGTGATTCACTAAAAACATCAGTAGAATCCAAGTTTTGGACTATGGATCATAAAGAAACTAATCACACTAAATGACGTATCAATTATGTCCATCTCAAGTTTCACAAACAAAACCCAGATTTCCTCGAATCTGTGAACACCATTAAAGGAGAATTAGACTATTTGTACCAATCATGCTTCAAATATACGAATATACAAGGGAGGGGCCAACAATCTAATGGTGGAGGAGAAATATGACTGGAATTTCTATGCTCAATTCATTATGACATTCACGCCATGTATATTCATTAACAGCTCATGATGGTGTCCTAGTCTCTGATCAACAACAAATTCTCGATTGCTTCTCATGTTACTACACCAAACAATTCACAGAGAAACTGGTTAAGATAGACAATTTTGTCACACCTACCACACTGCCTAGATCAGCTGCAGTTTCTTTCAGATCTGGTAATCAATGAGGAGTGCTGTTCTGCTCTCCAGCCAATGTACACAGGAAGGTCACCAGGTCCCAATGGACTGACAGTTACCTTCTATAAAACATTCTGGTCTATGCTAGGGACAACATATGTAAAATTCGTTAATGCTCACATCCTCTTCAACCAATTTCCTGCTTTGTTCAGAAACAAAGTTATCACTCTCGTCTCTAAAACCGACAATCCACATTCTGTTACGGACTACAGACCTATCACCTTATGCAATGTGGACTATAAGATCTTCTCTAAAGTCATTCAATTACATGTCTTGAGGACTCTTACTCTCCTTATCATGTCATCTCAAACATGCACTGTCCCAGAGAGATCTCTTCTCCAGAACACCTCTACAGTAAGGGACATTATTCACACTACTACCACTGCATCATATCGACAGACCAATCCAAAGCCTTCAGTACTGATACCACCCCTTCATGTTCTTCATCTGAAGGAAATATGGCTCAGTCGTTCTTTGACATGTTAGTTACTATATACAGAGATGATGTCCACAATCGATTTCAACGAACACATATCCAAAATCTTTGATGCAAAAACGGGCATCTGACAAGGATGCCTATTATCACCAACATTGTATGTTCTAATGTGGAGGCCCTTTTGGCATCAATTAATAATAATTCAGAAATCGACTGAACACTGGATGAATATGCTATACACAACACAGGTGTCTTGCCTATGCTGATAACCTCACATTAAGTCTGTCATCGGAGCCCTCCATACAGGCAGCATTGAGCTTCTGTTCGGACTATGAACAAGCATCAGGCAGCAAAATCAATTATAACAAAAACCTTTGTATATTGGTAAGGTCACTGGCGTAACAGGGCAGACTTGCCTGGTGGTTTGACTGGAACAAAAGAACCAGTCAAAATCCTGGGTACCTGCTTTGCAGCCACAAACATGTACAACCAGAATTGGAGTGAAAACTAACAGAATTTCACAAGAAACTGGAAATACCTCGAGGTCTTGCTGCTCAGTAAAGCACAACTCATTAAACAAGTGCTTCTACCACCACTCCTCTTCATTGGGAAGGTCATACCACCAATCACCACAGTCATAACAAAAATCAACAGTACTATTTTCTCGTTTAGAAAAATAAACCAGAACTAGTGTCCCAGGATACACTTACACTATCCCTGAGGCAAAGCAGACTAAGAGTCCTGGACTTCCTTAAACAATTGCTGTGACTACAGCCTCACAATATGTCTAAACTATCAAGTCGGCTCTAAGTTTCTAGCTTATAACCTCGGTAGTAAGCTGAAGATATTTAAGACTCAAGTCTCAAGCCTTCAGCATTTCTATGGATCCCCACATTGCATTGCACACACCATTCAAATCATCAAAGAGAAAATCGGAACCATTTATAATAAGAAATCACGTAAAATATATGAACTGTTACTCCCATCACACACACCCAAAGTAGAAACAAAGAATGAACAAGTGTTGTGGAAAAAAGCATGGCACAACACCAACGACAAGAAAATAGAACATCTCAGAAGAGACCTTAACTGGAAAATGTCTCAAACCTTTACCAGTTAGACAGTGTCTACACCATTTCAGCATCTCAAACACTTCATTATGTCCTTTCAGTAATGCTGTAGAAACCATAGAACACCTATTCTTTGAATGCCCTCGTACAGTACCCCTCTGGAAAATAATCACAAATATATTCTTACTCAAATACATATTGCTGCACACAGTGTATTAACAAGTTGTCGAGACAGAATCTATAATATTGAAAAAAGTGAGGTTGGCTACTTATGTTCGATTATTAGCTGACAAATTCAGATTACTGGAAAATAAGTTCATATCCTGCTGGAACCCTATGTCCTTCCAATATTTGAGTGTGGGGGAAGCTATAGACATTAAATTCTAAGAAAAAAGTGAAATTGTTTGTTTGTTTTGTTTTTTAATTATGCAGAAAGCTAAACAAGGGCTATCTGTGCTCTGCCCGCCACGGGTATCGAAACCTGGATTCTAGCATCGTAAGTCTGCAGACATACCACTGTGCCACTGGGAGGAAAAAAGTGAAATATGAAGTGCACATATCTCGAGAGATCCATAGTACATCACCTTTTGTATTCAGGTGCCATGTCTGTGGCCAATGGGTCACATACTGGCAACAAAAATTTGTTTTACTTGTTCATATATGTGTTTTCCTTACAGGTAAAAGACTGTTGACTTCTACTCGTGTCATCAGCACCTCAATTATTAAACACTTTAAATTTCACATTTACATTTAACCATTCAACATTTTATACAACATATCACATTAAGTTAACGTTCAGTATCTACAAAATTTGAATATGTTTTCCATCTCATCTACCACTTCCAATTAACTGTAACTTTAAATTTAAACTCCACCTCACAGTAAAGAGCACTGTTAAGGGTCGAGAGATGCGTTCTTCCCAATACAATTATTCAGGTTTGCAACAATGCACATAATAAAAATTTGTGGTTAAATTTAATGTTCAGTAACTACTTTCAGTGACTTATGTAACTCTTTAGCTACATGGTTACCAGGGTTTTACCCACTGACCCCACCCACCATGGAGTCCTACGAGAAGATGCAGTACACTGTCAATCTAGGACACTGCAGTAATGGCAGTTTTGTGAGCACTATACCCAAACACCAGCATCAGACAAAATGTCCACAACACCCATTGAGAATGCCTAACAATGGTACTCAGTTGATCCTAGCCTGACAGGACCAGCTAATTGACCCTGGTGGGTTAACCCAAGGCCACCCTCTACAAGAATTCAAGGCCAAAGTGGTGTGTTGCAGTGCCCAGACGTGGGTGAATGTTCAGATCCAAGTGGAGAAAACAAAAAATATAAAACCATCCCTGGGAGGTCCCCTCACCACATACAGATATCCACCAAGAGGGATAATAGACTGAAGACACCAGGCAACAAACTGCGGGCCTGATATACTCAAAGTTGGAAGAGATTTCCTTGAAAGTCTCATCGCATTTGTAGCAGACTCAGTTACATGCAGATTATCAGAAGACATTATTGATAGATGACAAGTAATGAGTGAAATCTGTAGAGCCACACTGTTCATCTTACAACTAAAACAACCCTGTTCTGGTCCTGCACTAACATTCGGGTAGGAAAGTCTCTTATCTTAATATAAAATAATTTATATCACAAAAAATTGAATTAGTTAACACATGCACACATTGGGGAACATACAACGCATGTATAAACAAAACACTACCAAAAGAAAATGCAAGTTTCACATAACAGGACATTACACTATCAAACTCAAAACACAAGGAGATATAACTTCCCACTCAAAAAATCAACTTAAAATGACTTCCCCAAAATAACACCCATGCAATAATGGGAACTGTTCCAAATACACAGTGCATTTATTTTGATTGAAACAATCTAGTGCAGTTTCAGTAAGCCTAACTAAATGATGTGTTGTTTGCTAAAATTATCTGAAACCGTTTTGTACTTAAGGTAATTTTGAAGTGGTCTCTAAGAAATGTGAGATCCGGTTAGTTATTATTCTTTCTAGAAATTTTCCTATACAGCTTGTTAAACCAATTGGTTGGTAGTTTCTGGTTTATTTGCTGGTTTTCCTTCCTTCAAGAACATTAATACATTTGCTATTTATGTTATGTCATGTCAACAGTTAAAGATGACATTAAACAGTTAATATGAAGGGGAGAGAAACAGCCAGAATTGTTAGCCAATGGGTCTGTCTCCTTTGCCTCACACTGGAAGATTACAGATGTCCACCCTATCATTGAATGAATTTGTCAGGTGGGATAGACTGTGCATACCATCGATACCCAGATGAACATTGTGCTAAGTGGAAGGCATGTGCCTTGTATAATCAGATAATTAACAGTGAGTGGTCAATTTTCTGGAACTTTAGGGAAGAATTTTAACCCAATGACTACTGGCTACTAATTTTCTTAGTAGGCAATGCAAGTCTTGCTATATTTCATTCCAACAATAAAACTAATGGACGAATATGTTCGAAAGCTCATAAGTACTTTGAGAAATGTAGGTAGTTTAAGAAACATCAAACCTATTACTTTTAATAAATTTAGTTTTTTTTTGCTATTATGATCTT
>NW_013675149.1:0-2255 GCF_000517525.1 Limulus polyphemus | reverse complement strand
ATTAAATAATACAATTTTGTACAAATAATTGAATGTTTTGCTACTATTTATAAAAATAAAATCAGAAATCCATTAAAAGATAAGTTCTCTATCATTTTTTCAATTCACAAATGATTTTGCCCTCATAATAAGACAAAATGGCCTTGGCAAATATCGGGTTAAAGGAAATACAAGTCAGATTACTATACATTTATTGATATATTGATTATTAATCATAATGGTATATATATATATATCTTAAACAATCCAATATGATATGTTAATTAAAGTTTATGTATGTGAAGGAAATCTATATAAATTGATGTTTAATTATTATTATATGGATGTAACTATTCATATTATATATGGATATAATCATGGCTATCATACATGGATATAATCATTGATGTTATACATGGATGTAATTGTATATATTATGTAACTATATAGTAAAAGTGTTAAAGCAAATATTGATCAATGAAGAGAGATGGAGACAATAGAGTTGGGTGGTAAATTTTGTTACAAATAAAAAGGTTGTTCTAAGAAGGGAGGAGTGAAGCAATTGGATATTTTGAGGGAACTTCAGTATGTTTAGTAGTTTAAAACAGTTTAAGAAAGGAGTTATAACAATTTTCTGAGTTTTTGAGTGAACATATAGATAAAGAAATGGTGTAAGTAAAGACGTTTGTATTGGGAAATAAGGTCGAGAGATAGAAAGTACAACTACCTGGTTAAGTGGTGTTGAGAATCATGAGTTAGTGAATCATGATTTATTAGTTATAAAGAAATGAGGATATTGCCTAGCAATAAAGTAAGTGCACTAGCACCTGTGAGAGGTTGTGATTAATTACTGATGCCAACTTGTTAGTACTGTGGAAGCTGTAAAAAAGTTGATGCTGGCACACAAATGTAGTACTTTGATGATATATTCCTTACATGATGCTAGTGTACTAGCACAAGTGAAAAGGCAAACAAGTAACTCACCATAACAGTAACCAATCACTTGAGAGTTTTGGTTATGGTTTTGGACTAGCCCATGAATTTGCATAGATTGACTAATAAGGTATTAGAACTACTTGTGGGTAGTTAGGAATACTATTTGGAAGGTCAAGAGAATACAAAGAAAATATGGGTTAAAAACTCATGTCTGAAGCCACAAAATCAGTTCTTGCCAGCTCTTACCAGTTTCACCTGTTCTTCCAGTCATGTTCAAGCAATTGCACTGTGAATATTAAGGTCTCAAGCCTCCAAAGTATACTGGCCCAGCTCTTTAGTAAGTATAGAATTATTACTTTCTTCATCGATTAATGTAGTTAATAGTAAAGGATATTAATGTTTGTATTAAAGAAACGTACTCCATATATACTAGTTTGTAATATTGATCACCATAAAACACTGCTTGTATGTTATGTGGAAAAATTTAATAAATGTTATTACAATTTCTTCAATGCTAGTCTGGCATTCTTTACTCTAACTGTAAATTACCTCGAGTTAGTGACTTGTGAGCTCCACACACCATTGTAAATCAACAACTAAATAAATTTTGTGTAATTGGCAATATAATTGAAATTCCAACAATTAGCCCTAAAAGAACTGTTACAGTGCTAAGCTACAAGAAACATAAAAGAGCTAGGCATTCAACTGATAGCCAATGCTCCATTGAATCATTAAACAGCAATGGAAAACCTAAACAACAAGAACCCACCTTCAAACTCTACATAATCACATATTTTAAACATAAATTTAATATTCACCATACTTTAACTAGAGTTTTTATATGTCACTGAATTTAAAAGTCAGTAAATAATCAACATGTGAAATGTATGAGATTTCATTATACAATACAACGAATTATATATGCATGTACTCGAATGGTGATGGAGTTAGCTGTTTCTGGTTAGTGTTGATAAGATTGGTTACAAGTTAAGACATATCCTAATTTTAATATCTGTCTTCAACAAACAGTCTAAAGTTCAGATAAATCTGGGTCACTTTTCAAATATATATACCCTGTCCCATTCATCACTAATAATCAAACTGATGTAGTTTTACTACATGGAAGAAAGCATGATGAACCAGCCTTTAAACGTTAAGTATATCATTACATATATTTCTTTGTTTATAAATCTAATTTATGTGTTTATTTGACATAGTAATGTTTGTTTTCAATCATGTTCATGATATTAATAAATATTTTTTGTGATTTACTAAATATATACGATTTTATATCTTAGTCTATCATAAAAAAAAAAACGCTGTTGACATTTAGGAAATGT
>NW_013675148.1:5959-21930 GCF_000517525.1 Limulus polyphemus | reverse complement strand
TATTATTGTGTTGAAGTGAAAGACTATATCAATAGTTTTAGTGTTAGTGTTGTTTCTTACCCCCCTGCTCTGCCCACCACGGGTATCGAATCCCGGATTCTAGCGTTTTAAGTCCGCAGACATACCGCTGTTCCACTGGGACTCCTGTATTGTAAAATGTATGTGACTATTGATCAAGTTAAACCATTAATGAAAGCAAAGTAAAATTACTAGTTAGAGCAGTCTAAACTTTTCTTTAGTAATAAATGAATATAATATTTGCTGCGTGATTCCAAACGTGGCACTAAAATTACAACACAACTGGTAAAACGAATCCTACATGATGTTTTAGCTCCTACCTAACTGTGGACTTTATAAGAATTCTGTATTTTAATGAATCACACGTGATTAAAACTATTGCCTGATGTATAAATATGTTGTGAGCTAATGGTTGAGTGTTTGTGGTTTAACTAGAAGCATATATTGCGGGAGAAACATTTGGATAGTATTAGCATCGTGTATGAAACTAAACATAACCAATAATAGCATTACTCTAATAAATAAAACATTTCATTGTAAAGTCAAAGTGAAAAATCAGTACATCTGATATCTGTGGAATCTTTTTATGAAACTGTCGAAATTAGTTCATAAACTAAAACATATATATTCGTTTAAATTAAGGAGTTGTTTCGGGGATGTGTGAAAACAAGAATAATTAGAATAATACTTACCCTGTGGTGAGAAGAGCGGCATCGTATTTCTTGTTAGCATTACTAGGTAGGTACTTAGAAAATGCAGTTAACGCTGAATCAGCTAAAAGATAACCAGAACGCAAATTGGAGGTGATGTACGGCTCCAAACTTGGATCCTGAAATATTAAACATACTGAAACTGAAACTGTAAAAATCTATCCTTTGTATATTTCAGCCACAGCATACATACAATTTAAATGTATAGACATAAAGTATTGCCGTTGTTTGGTTTTATGAGATCATACAAAACAAATGTGAATTCCCAGAGATAGTGGAAAGGAAGATACAATATTCCATTCTTATTAACATTTTTATATAAAACAAAATAGCTTATTGTGCTTAATTACAAACAAACACAACACAGGAAATAATTTTATCCCAAATAGTTTACTGTTGTCTTAGAACAGGTTATTATGATATTTTCATAAATGTATTGACGTCGACGATTACTGCTGTATTTTGTTGAAAAGAATTGTGATAAAATTTTATGTTCTAACTAAACGTCGTCGTTTACTTGAGAAATAGCATAAATATTTATACATATAAGCTTCGTTATAAGTTATCGACTAAGTGATTCATCTAATTAGACCATTGAATCTTTACGAGATTTAGCATATCTTCCAATAAAATGCGGTTGTTGAGTAATTTCTTTGTGGCTACACATCAAGCTATCTTTATCTGCCACAGGTATCAAAATTAGATATTTAGCGTCGTGTAAGCATGCAGACTTACCGCTGAGCTACGGAAGGGCTTTGAGTTATTAACAGTCATAAAAAGAAGAATTAACTGCACTTAAAGTTAGTCATAATTCACAGTTATTGTAGCTTTTTCAAAGATATACAATTTCATTAGTTATAAGTGCTTAAATTTAGTGTTCTTTTGAGTTTCAGAAACATTAGCAATTAATCTAAAATATAAAATAACTATATTCAATTTCAGGAGGGATATGGCTGGTGTTTCTGGCTCAGTACTTCAACGTAATGTTGCTGGTAATTTTGTTTTTTGTCTTATTTTTACAATATGTTAAGTATAGAAACCATTGGAAAATAAATAACAATAAAGATGTAACAGATATCATATGTTGAATTCCTCTGTTTGAAATGAATAAAAAGGTTGGAGTGACAGTTTTACATTGAATCATTTCATATCATACCTTTGTGAATTGTCGGTTTTGTCTTCGTGTTTTTTTCTTTACTACATTTACGTAACTCAAGAAAGTCTAATGTTTGCAGATAAGTTATAAAGTGGACTCAGTTTCCAACTGCATAAGGGAATCTTTGTTTAGTGATGTAAGATGAATAATTTTGCTTATCCGAAAACATCGTTACAAGTGATAATAAGTTATATTTTACTTTATATATCTTTGCTTGAAATGTTTGTCAATACGCTTTATTCCTTGAACAATATCGAAAAACTTTATCAATGAATTGAGATATTGTTGTTACATCCATCATATTAAAATATGAAAAATAAAGTTTAGCCTTTACTTTTACCGTGTAGATATGTTATAGAAATGAAACAACTCTAAGAACAACTTCTAAGCAAATCATACAGAATTGAGTGTACTTAGCTACTAATCAGAGAAAAGTTCCTCACATGTGAGCCAGTTCATGAGCAAGACTGAGTGCTCCGTCGTACATTTTCGGTGTGTCTTCTGCCTCTCCGTGACGGTAAAACGAATTACAAGCGGCTCCAACATATGCCAAACCTGCACACGACAAACACGGGACAAACTCCATAAAATATTAAGTAGTGTAATCAGAATCCAATTAGTCCAAGCTAATTGTAGTGTAGGTCACATGGTTATTTTTTATATGAGTGTAATCATGATATATTAATTTATTATGTGATATATTTACTTTAGTCTAGGAGCAGTTCATGACGGAGAGTCGCCAGCAGCTAGTTTACCAGGTAGTCCAGGAGCAGTGGCTTGTCCGTGGTCAGATGGTTACATAATGAGTTATATTAACAAGGACAGCAACCATAATCGTTTCTCTACGTGTTCACAAGCTCAGTTCAAGCACTACCAATCGTAAGTTATAAAACAAAGGATTCGATATTAAGTGTTGAGATTTCAGTGTGAAGGAATTAATAATTGGGAGAATAGTTTTCGAGTGAAGGTAAATATTTTCGTCACTGTTGTTATTCAAGCATGTTCTTGGTATTAATTAAATTTCCCCTCCTCTTGAATTAATATGAAATTTCCACTTGATGGTGATCGAAGATTATTCTGGAGATCATTTCTTGTTACTTTTGTTTTTCAAGCACGTTTTAGGTATTGACAGGTTATCATAGTTCCTTTCACTTATTATTTGAGTTAACATGAAAGTTCCATGTAATGAGCTAAGAGTAAATACATAGATGAACTGAAATAAAGCTAATTCTTTCCAGTTTATGTGGAATATTAATTGTCTTAAACTGTCCTCTGTTTCTTTATTAAACAACTGATTTAGCAGACATGGAGTTACGTCAAATTATATGTGTTGTTTTATTATGTTATAAACAGTTTTATGCTTGCCGAATTCTATGTGTATAAAAACCCGGCTGTTTAGATAGATTTCTACATTTTGTATTGGGTTCTTACATAACTGAGAAAACGAGTTTGAGATTTGATCAAAAGACTAATCAATCCAAATTGCAACAATATGCTTTCAAAATTACCTCATTAAAATAATTATTTGGACTCCAAGTAACTTTTCGCTGCGTCAGATGTTCATTGCTACCGAAACTTTGACGAAATACCGTTTCAATACAATGTTAATGAAGTTTGTTTAAGGTAAATTTGGTTAAGCCAACATAAAACTGTGCTGAGTCAAAATATTCCAGACGTTACGTAACCCAGACACGAATGACGTTTCACTAGTCTAATGATTCTGCAAAGATTTTGTTTAGATTTCTTACGGTTACGAAGATACCTTATTATCACGCTATTTGAACTAACTGTACAAACGTTAACCATCTTGTTACAATATTTGTGAAACGTTAATTATGAAACTGATAGATGGTCCTGATATTCTCTTCAATAGACTCCCAGAAGCTAGATGTCTTCATTCTACCTATCAAACTAAAATATATCCTGATCCTTCACTACCAGGTCAAGATTCTTCTCTCTCTCTAGATAAGCTATGTCAGCTGAAACACTCCGATATTAAAGGGATTAAGTCTTACACGGTAACGTTCAAATACGTGTGATACTCTTAGATACTCAATATTAAAGCAAATTCAACATAATATTACATACTTATTTACGTTTGGATGTACTTTTATACTGTGTATAATGTTATTCATTCTATGGTGTGATGGTATTAGATACTCAACATTAAAGCAAATTCAACATAATATTACATACTTATTTACGTTTGGATGTACTTTTATACTGTGTATAATGTTATTCATTCTATGGTGTGATGGTATTAGATACTCAACATTAAAGCAAATTCAACATAATATTACATACTTATTTACGTTTGAAATTTTAATATTTGAGGAGAGATGACGGGAGATTGGGGGAATAGAGCTAGGTTTATCCTGTTCGCCAGAACGGGTACTCATACGTGTGTAAGATAATCTAAATATTCTCCACAGGGGCATATTTATCCTTATGCCAATGAAGGAAAATAAAAATCATTGTTACTAAGGAACATCGTTCTGAAACATGTTCATAGTTTATTTTCAAAAATAAAACCTAAGATTGTTTTGTATTTTCATAAATTCACAACATATTTTTTTACCTATCGAAATGTAGAACGGGGAAACAGAGAGAGTAGGTTTTTCTTTGTTTTTTTTCAAAAACCCGAGCAACGCCGGGTAACGTTTATAGTTTGCAATAATAATCGTATTATTTGATGTACAGTATCAGTATATCTTATAGAAAAAATAACAACTTGTAATCATGTTAAAAATGTTTTACGTCAGATGAAGAGCTTCATCCATTGAGTCCTAATTAGAAATAATGAAGATTTAATATACTGGTTACAAAATTTTTACTGGTTTTTATTTGTATATTTTATTACATTACATTTTAGATAGTACTATATATATATAATTCAGTTTCATAAGTAGTATTACAACATTTTGTAACGGGTCTTCCATTTCCTCCCGTGACTAATAATTTCTACTGCAATTAACGGTTCATTTTCTGACTCATTATTTTGATGTTAATAGAATACTTTAGCGTACCTAACTGTTCATTTTACAAGTAATATTTTGTGTCTAACCTCCATGTAAGGGAAAAAAGCTGTATTGAACAGATAACATTTCATAACGGGATTAATATTGAATCTAAGTCTCAAATAAATAGCAACTGCCTGTTATAGAAACCTACAAATGTAGAGGACGACGTTTCGAAAGTCTTCCTGTTTATTTATGAGAGTAAAAACATCAAAAGGAACCCCTACATAAATTTTCTCATCCAACACCAACACACTTGGATATCTGTGCTTTGAATCTCTTCAGTGGCTTTGTGCAAAATCTTGGTTTCTGAAAAAAAAAGTATATATATATATATATAAACAACGTAAAATGAATATGAAATGTAAATATTATTAAGTTTTGGGTTTTTTCTTGATGTAAAAGAAAACGCAAAGGTATGAAACCAACTTTACCTGCAAATTTTGTTCCTGTATCCTGATTAGGGATAATTTATACACTCTCCAAAGATGCAAGCCTAAATATATAGAAAGTGTTTTTTTAATATGTTTTAAATATATATCAAACAAAAATTAGTATTTTATAATTACTATTATATTTTTAAGAAATAAAATACAAAAACCAATATTAAATAGAAATAATAGTACTACCAAATTATAACATGTCCTTGAATTATGGAAACATCACAGAAAATAAACGATACACTATGAATTAAGTTTAACTGACAAAGGAACAACAAATATTATATGATCTAATTTTTGCTATTAGATCGACACAAAAAAATCTTATTTCACTTCAGAAACAACAGTATTGTAGGTAATTACAGCAATAAAACTGATAATGAAATTGCAGGAACAACAATAATGCTTATATTAAAAGCGTAGCAACAAAGCTTTTTTTAAGTGACGAAGCAACAAAAGCTTATCTAACTGAGCCAAAATAACATTTTTTATGTGTATCAAGAGTAAGTCTTGTTGAACTGCTTAATTAGTAATTATTATTTAACTTATGGAACAGCATGTAATATTCTTAGAAAAAATTACTCGGATAAAAGCTCTAAAATATGATTCGATAGTGAACTAACCAAATTAAAGAACTTGAAACCATTTTATATCATTGAAATTTTGAACAATTTTGAGCATCAGCAAACACAGACGGCGAAACAAAATATTAAGAAATTATATGAATTTATAAGAACTAATAGAATGTCACAAAAGATCGTAAATTAAAAAGGAAAACAAAACAAAATGTTATGATATGTTATTCCATACCTTCCCAGTACCACAAGAACTTCCTTCCAAAGCATCGTGCGTGTAGTACCAAAACATTCCATACTTATTAGGAGGGTTACTACAGTAGAACTTGCAAGGCTGAGTGTTACTGGGCTAATAAAGTTTCGTAATGAAATTGTTAGAATAAGCAAACACTATAATATGTAAAGTTATTATAACAAAGTTCACTACAAATCAAAATTATGTCGAAATAAAGAACGACAGTGGCTAAAGTTATAGATGATTTACAAGACTGTGTGGATACCAGAAGTATTTTATTTCTGAAATTACGTTTGTGCAAAAGCATTAAATTACTAAAACGTATTATTGTCTTAATTAGGAATCACCTGTGATAGTTTGAAAATACACAGTTTTACGTTTACTTAACCAAAATTATTTCGCTTCCCAGCAATGAATTCCTAAAATAGAATTCATTAACATTGTACTAAAACAGTATTTCCTCAAAGTTTCGGTCGCAACGGCCTTATAGCGTAACAAAACGTTGCTTGGAGTTCAACTATTATTTCAGTAATGTAATTGAGAAAAATATATTATGACAATTTAGTTTTAATAAACTTTTGACTAAACCTCTAATGTTTCTTATCAAGTATGTGAGAATCGAGTATAAAAACTAGAAATCTAAATGAACAACAACCGAGTTTTTATCCATACAGAAACAGTAATTTGCACATTAATAACACTAAACATATAATCATACTTAATTTCATGTCTGATAATTCCATAACTGGTTGTTCAGTAATCAGCTTAGTAAGTTTAATAGAACTGACGTGACAAATAAAGTGTAGAAAAAAAAGTTAGTTGTGGTTCGTCTATTCACTTGCACTACTTTTAGAATAGCATTACGTGGAAATTTCACATTAATTCAAAGAGTTGGTGAAAAGTTAATGCGAAAAACATGATATCCCGATTATTACCATGTATAATTCTTGAATAACGAGAAAATAGATCTCCACTATAAAACTATACTCTCACTACCACAGTGTGATTCTCCACGCAGTGTCGTCATTTATAATCTCTATGTTGTATGTGTGACCTGAGACATGGTGATCCACTTCCACAATTACAATGCACATGAGTGTGTGAAAAACCATTATTAATTCACTTACACTGAAATTGCCAAATGCCTAGGAAGAATTAGAGGACACAAAACAGACGAACAAAGAAATTATAGTAGGATTATAGCTCGAATTAGTATAGCTAAACGCTGCAGAATAATATGATAACATATTATACTAAAATAAAAACCTCTTCATTTTTACTTGCTTTTTTTTTTCTGGCTAAACACTATAAACACTCCGTTAAAATGCAGTTCTAAACTTCACTTTGTACCCGGGATGGATGTGTTGTTTGTTTGTTTGTTTTTGTATTTCGCGCAAAGCTACACGAGGGCTATCTGCGCTAGCCGTCCCTAATTTAGCAATGTAAGACTAGAGGGAAAGCAGCTAGTCATCACCACCCACCGTCAACTTTTGGGCTACTCTTTTAACAACGAATAGTGGGATTGACCATCACATTATAAAGCCCCCACGGCTGAAAGGGCGAGCGTGTTTGGTGTGATGGGAATTCGAACTCGCGACCCGCAGATTACGAGTCGAGCGCCCTAACCACTTGGCCATGCCGGGCCAGGGATGGATGTATCTCAGTGAATAGTATTCTCGGACTGTGAATCCAAAAATTCGTGTTTCTCGTTCCCCTGCCTAAAAGCACGCTCTGCTCTTTGGAATTATGAGGATCATATCCCAGTATCCAGTGGCACAAGTATTCCACAAGATCTGGCGGTGGACGCTGTTAAATAGCTTCCTTCCTGTTTATTTAAAAATCCAAAACGTCTTTATTAATATCAATATTTAGTAAATGAGATTTTCGTATAATTTCAACTTATGGAGTTGTAGTACAATGTTAGAGTAAAACCAGCTTTTAAGTTCAATGAAATCTCGGTTTAATTCAAAGTTGCTCCCATGGTCCACCTTTATGTCGAATGGTTTATAACGCTAAAAATCGGTGTTAGGTACTCACGAATGACATAGCAAAGATAACCCATTGTGCAGCTTTGTGCTTAATAACAAACAAACAATTAATGTTTAATTGATGATAATTCATTGATATTTCTTGACTTTAGTTGTCTTTCATAATCTACTATTGACAATTTCTTATCAGTGTATAAAGGATATCTCTCCGGGATAGTTTTGTCCACTTTAGACTGTCTATGAGTATTCACGTGAACATGCCTTCCTGACTAAGAATCTGGACATTCTTTATTCACTTATTCGAAATTCTTATGCGTCTTTAGAGCTCTCTTAAATTTTTGTTTCCATTTTATTATATAGGTAGGAATTAACTAGGCCTAATTTCTTAACTTGTATAGTGTGAAATACATTGGAACCTCCGTCTGAAATGAGTTAGACGTCACCAAGTGGTTACTAGTCAAGCGGACTGATGAACTCTGGCATTTAGCGAAAGGCCTCCTAAGCAACAGTGTGTAACTTACAAAATGTGTTATTATATTCTTCTTACTGGAAACCTGTATTAAGAGTAGAGGAAGAAGTTTTAGATTATTGTTACTCTTTTTGAAATGTAATGTCATAAAAACGCTAATAATAGGTTTATTTATGTATAATGTTAAAATGATCCACGGATAAAAGCAGAGTTTCTGGTTAGTGCATGAATGAAGTTTGTGTTATTGTTTCTATAAAATCAGAACTTTTACATTTTTTTCTTTCGTTTTCTTTTATTATTATTATTCTAATAATTTTAAAGTTTGGTAACTACGACAACAATATCATTGCATATTTGTTTTCATTGGCTTTGTATTTGTTGGCCAAACACTGTAAATATCCCGTTCACGTGATGTTCTAGACTTAAAAATGATTCGGAAAGGAATGTGGCCCAATGTTTAGCAGTCTGTGAATCACAAAATTCATGTTTTGCATTCCAATTCTCTGCTATTTGGAGTTATGATGGTTAATACCAAATATACGGTGGTGACACAAGAGTTACCTAAGAGTTGGTGCCGAGCAATGTTGACTAACTACCTTTCTTCTATAATCATTGCACCTTTCATATCATCAGAAACTGTCCATGTAGTCTCAAACTGGAAAAGATATCTTGCGGTACCAATAATACATCCAGTACCTCTGATTTGAGAGGTGGGCATGGACTGCCCCATCAGCTATTAAGTTGAGAGGAAAGCCAGTTCAATGACCTGATTTAACCTCGACCATGTGGCCAGAACCTATTAGGAATTCAGGAGACTCAGTGAACTGTTGTTTACTTGGAAGCTGAACCTGCTGGAGAGGCAGAAAACAAACAGCAGTTGCCTATATATTAGATTCTGCTGAACGAGAAGCACTAAATCTGATCGCTGGCTCACACTGCAAGTTAGGGCATATTATATGCATCCTGATGCGTAATGTGCTATTTCCCAAATGAACAATGGAGAAAAGAGAGAAGTTCCAACATAGGTGATTCTACAGTTGGAAAATAGCTGAAGAATTACTTGTGTTAAACAACAATAGTTAATTTTTAGACATGTTATTTTACAGTGTTACCTAATACAATAATTTAATAACCCAGCCATCTCATAACCATCCTTTATCATCTCCCAAGGGTCTTACCGCAATCCTAACGTTTGTTTACCCTTAATGTATTTAAAGAACCCATACTGTTAATTTTTACATTTTCAGCAAATCTTTTTTCATGCATCCTTTTTGATGTCCTAATTTCCTGTTTTACCAACTTTCTTGATCTTCTATAATCTTCTAAATCTCCCGTCATACAGGTCAATTTTTAAATTTATTATGCTTTTCTTTACTTTTATCTCTTATACCCTTTGTGAGCTAACTTGGTTTTTTACTTGTAGCTACTCTTTTCTTTCTGTAAGTAATATGTTTATCTTGAATATTTAAACATTTATCCTTAACAATATTCTAAATTCGATCAGTGTCTCCAAATACCTCAGCTGCCCTGTTCACAACAGATATTTATTGTCACATCCCTTTGAAATTTGTAGCCAAAATATCATTATTCCTTGTTTCTATGTGCAGCAAAGTGTCAAACCTAATAGAACAATGGTCACTTGCACCCAGATATTTCCCATTTTTTTACCTTCTCTGTCATTTCTGTATTAGAAGTTAACAATAAGTCTAAAATAACCTTGTTTCTAGTAAGTTCCTTGACCAATTGGTGAAGAAAACCATCTTTAACAGGTTTCAAAAAACCTTTCTCCTCATGATTTGACTCTAGCATTTCCCAATCTATATGCCTGAAATTAAAACCACCCATATTAAAATCATCTTATATAAGTTATAATCGTGGTTGTGCACAATTCTGTTATATTTAAACAATAGGATGACCAAACATGAAATTAACACCAAAAACGTTTTCAAGTGTTTGATTTAAACTATTATTTTTTAGTTTAATTATAAATATGAAATTAGCAGTGATAGATATTATTTAATAAACTGAATGTTACTATGTTTAAGTCGTAGACGAAGATAATTAGTGTTTCAAGATTGACTTTGCATCTTATTTATGAGGTGACATTTCAGTTTACCGCCTCCAGTGACAAATAAACCAAAATGCAGACTATAAGAAAAGTTATTGTTGAAATTTCTATAAATCAAATGAATGAAGTACATGTAAACCAGCTGATAAACTGTAGTATAATTTCAATCACTTTACACATTTTATCTCATTGATATCAAAAGTCCTTATACTTGGTAAGGTGAAAGACATATTAATGACTCAAGGGGTTATTAATGAAAGCAATATGAAATAAATATTACTAGAAATAAAGACAATTTGAATAATTTTATGTACAGCAAAAATATGAAGACACGAATATAGGTTTTTAAACATTTAGTAAATGAAATTAGGTAACGGTAAGTAGGTGTCGTTGTTATGCTATATGAAGTAACTATAGTAAATGATTTCTTACCGTTACCTAAACACCTTGTTGTCATGCTATATTAAATAACTATACCAATTCACTACTTTGGTGAACTTGTTAAAATATTCTTGAAAATAATTAATTTTGAAGCCAATATGTTGAGATAATAACATAATAAACACAATATTTTACCTTAAACAAATTGTTTCTACTCAATAGTCTCTCAAAAGCCAATTGTCTTCAGTCTACCTATCAAACTGATGTATATCCTGATCCTTCACTACCAGGTCAAGATTCCTCTCTCTCTAGATCAGATGTGTCAGCTGAAACACTCCGATATTAATGGGATTAAGTCTTATACGGTAATGTTCATATATTTATGATCCTCTTGGGTACTCGTCCTATTTAGTTTACTCATTTTACGTTAGCATGTCCTTCTGCACTGTGTGTATAATGTGTTCATAATATGGTATGATGTTTTTTTTTTAAATAACGTGCTTGATGTCTCTGTATGACTTATATTAGGAACAATATGGCCTACCGTCGGTGGAGCCCTAATATATGAATCGTTCAAACACAAGTTATTGGTAAAAAATGTTGTGGTTTCACAAAAGTGTACCATAAGTTCGTAAGGCCATCATAATTTACATACACATAATAACACAAAAATGCCTTTATATAAACAAAACTTTGAATTTGAAACTGCAGGTTGTGTTGTTAGAAAACACACACAAAACTCAGGTGTTTATACAGCTTCATAAATTATAGATGACACAAGTCTGTGTTTGGTGAATGCAGTTTGTGTTATTTTGATATTCCACAATGTTTTTATCAATTTATAACCAACAAAACATTTCTACAATATTAGATTGTTTTCGTTACACTTCATACTCAATTTCGTTGCCACTGTATATGGTTTGATTTAAAGCCACAGTAAAAATGTGTCCTTAAAATTCTAAAAACGAATAAATGTGGTTGACCCATCACCTTGCAGAAAATAAATGTCACATTTTAGAGAAAAAAAAATTAACTTGTTTAGAAAGACGAAAATGATCCTTAAACCAAATGTGCAGGGACCTGATCCATTGGATCTACTCCGTATTAAAATGTTAAAATTGAAATCTGGATAACTATCATTAAAGAAGAAATATTGTCTATAATGCTGAGTTTATACGCGCTTCAACACGAAATATGTCAAGCTTATACTGAAATGTACAGGTCTTTTGTAAGCAATAAATCAGAGGAGTTGCAATGGTATTCGTACTCAAGATATGTCTGTGAATTGATGACGTCGGTCTCACTCAGACTATGACAATTCGGAGTGAAAGGTGATGTTCATATGACATGTAAAGATACTGTTATCCATCGTATAGTTTTCATATTGTAATTGCTTAAACTCTAGAACCCTCAATATGCAAGCTAAGTTCAATACACACGTCTCTTAAAATCAAAGCATGGATAAATTGTCATGAATAAGTAGGACAACTAACACAAGAAGCCTAGTCTTATGAAAGTAAGTTTGATATAAGTGCCATTAATTTAAACAACTTAATTTCCTCTGTTGTAATTAGTTATTGTTTGCTCTTATACAGTATTTTTTTAAAATTTGATAGACTGGATACTATTTAAAACATATATAGACTTATATGCAGATTATAATAACTTGTTCAGTTTTTTGTTTGTTTGTTTTTAATTTTAGGACGCAAATTAGATATTAGATAATACTACGCATCATAAAGCAATTTCATACTGTGACTATCATAACACATCATAAGTGTTGTATGTTTTAACACAAAGCCACACAATGGGCTGCGTGTGGTCAGTCATCCACGGGGAACCGAACCTCGGATTTAGAGTTGTAAGTATATAAATTTTCCGCTGACCCGCAGGTTTATGTCGTGACACAATCATGAAGTGATTAACATTTAATTTCTAGTATTTCTCATGACTACTGATTCTTTTAACGAACAGTTTTTTCTTTGACTAACTTTCATACAAGGACTAATATATTATTCGAAGAATAATATTTCATAATGTAATTAGTATTTATATGAATGGAGAATATTTAATTCAACGTAAGCCTTAAATTTACCTTGTGTGGTAAAAACACCCACAGACAGATCTCGATAGTAAATAAAGATTGATTTCACTAATAATCCTGATATCCACTCAGTCTAGTAATTTATCTATAACTTCAGAACATGTTGTTCTTTAATTCCATGTAATTTTGGTTTTTATTGAATTTTATTATAAAATATTGTACTTACTAAGGTTTGTTTGTTCTAACGATTGCTTTACGAAACTTGATTATACATGAAATAGCCCAGTAATGCTCAGCCTTGCAAGTTCTACTGTAGTACCCCTCCCAATGAATATGGAATGTTCTGGTACTACACGCACAATGCTTTGGAAGGAAGTTCTTGTGGTATTGCGAAGGTATGGAAAAACAGTTCATATTTTTTTCTTCAATTCACGACATTTTTTTAGTGTAATATTCGTTTTTATATATATCCATGCATTTTTCTTACATTTCCTTTCGCTATCTATATTTTTTGATGCTCAACTTTCTTTAAATCTTCGAAGGTATAAAATCTTTAAGAGTTATTTAATCTGGTTATTACACTTTCAAACCTTCTATTTGGAAATTTTATTTAGTTATTTTTTTAGGAAACACATGCTGTTTCTGTAGTGAAATAAACACTTTTGCATCATATTTTTTTTTAATCTGAAGCTTTTGATAATAACGTTTCAAGACTAATGAACTTTTCTATTTAGGCTTGCATCTTCGGAGAATGTATAAATTATCCCTAAACAGAACACAGCAATAAAATATGAGATGTTTGGAGGTAATTCTATTTTTCATTTTCCTTTACGTAATAGAAAATACAACTCTGAGTAATGTTTTCGTTTCACAAAACAACGTTATATTTTAAGTTGCTGATATATATTTTCATCGTTTTTCCAGAAACAGAATACTTATACCTTGCCACCGATGAAGTTGAAGGCATAGATACAATATTGTGTTGGTGTTGGATGAGAAAATATATGAAAAGTTTATTTTTGGTGTTGTTCTTATGATAAATAAATAGGAAATTTACAAAACACCTATTTCCGTGTCTTTTTAACATCCGTGGTGTATATAAAGCTATGAATGAGAAAGTTGGTTTATATTGATAAAAATTAATTTGTGAAGACTAAGTTTATATGAATTATATGAACGCTTTTCTGAACTGACGAAACATTCTCATCATTAATTATACTTGTATTTTTGTTCACTCTTCTTTTAAAAACAAAAACCCTTAATGGACTGGATAAAGAATGTAGAGTTAAAACCATGATAAACTCAAAACTAATACTTTATAGTATGAATAATTCAAGACGTTAAACAGTTTTGTTAGAAAAATACCTTAATTACATAAAGAAAAATGTTTTTGGAAATAACGTGCTTATTCTGAGCACGGAACCATGAAAGTTTGTTAACTAATACACATAACGGTAACAGAAGCAATTCGATAAACTAGATATAGTGATACGTATTCACAATTAGAGTTACAATTAATAAACTTAAATATCAATGTAATATAGATTTTCCAACGAAGCTGTTAATATTATAGTTGGTTTTATTAAGAATCTATTGACTTACCAGTAACAATATATTCAGTACACTTTGTTATAAAGGTTATTCTGACTGTTCAATAAACTTGATTATTAAGAACGATACTAATTTGATAAAACTAATCGTAGCGATACTGTTCTATAAATAATATTGTAAGGATACTGTTCTATAAATAATATTGTAGGGATACTGTTCTATAAATAATATTATAGCGATACTGTTCTATAAATAATATTGTAGTTATTAAAATTATTTTTCTATATCAACTGAACAATAAAATATTACTAAATGTAGAAGAAAACAAACAAGATGAAACACTCCCAAAATGAAATAAACGTATTGACGAATACGAAAGTCGGACAATATTTCATCTAGTTTTCAGTAGAGACAATTCTGAAGAACCTTAGAGTTCGAGAAATGTAGCCTTCTAGAAGATCTAAGGACTCAAGAGAAGAAATGCGAGGAAAAGAGAGAACGATTAATAAAAACTGGAATTGAAAAAAATCTTTGAAACATTATAGGGTTAAATCTCCTTTACAGTTCCTTCAAAAGTTACCAAAGTTGTGCCCCCTCCCAGTGGCACAGTGGTATGTCTGCGGACTTACAACGCTAGAAACCGAGTTTCGATACCCGTGGTGGGCAGAGCACAGATATCCCATTGTGTAGCTTTGTGTATAACTACAAACAAACACAGACAAAACTCAGGAAATGGAATCTATGATAAAAGACCTGTAGATACTCTAGCAATACCTTGAAAACACTTAAATAGCGTTAAGACAAATTATGATAAAGAAAACTTCAGTTGAGTGGATAAAGCCCCTCCACTTCTCGTAGACACATACACACACATATTCTATACAAATACCAAGGATCGAATCCCGAATCCCGAGCTTAGAAACAGTCCTTTTCGGAACTTCTTTGAAGACAAAACAAGATTAGCAAGTTTGTTTGTTTGTTTGTAATTAAGCACAAAGCTACACAATGAGCTATCTGTGATCTGCCCACCACGGGTATCGAAACCCGGATTTTAGCATTGTAAGTCCGCAGACACACCGCTGTGCCACTGGGGGGCCAAATTTTAAAGAGACTGCATCTTTAAAAACATTCATCTAAACTAAGACAAAGTTAGTGAAAATAAAATAAATTTAAATGCTCAACAGACCATTTCCACGTCGAATACAATTTTCAATAAGCAATTCGTCAGTAACTGTTCGATTCAACAAACTAAAATTTAAGGTTTGTTTGTTTTTGAATTTCGCGCAAAACTACACGAGAGCTATCTGCGCTAGCCGTCC
>NW_013675148.1:0-5098 GCF_000517525.1 Limulus polyphemus | reverse complement strand
TAGAAAGTTTTAATGCTACAAAAAGTGTTGAAACAAAAATGTCAAAACTACAAAAATTGAGTTATTTAAAACTTAAAACATTTTATCCATACTTTGGCTCAGACTAACACAATTACAGAGAATTGCCAAAATAACGATATTTTTTTATTTTAAGTAAATTAGTTTTTGTAGTTTTAACTTTCTTGTTTCAATGCGTTTTGTAGCATTAAAACTTTCTATATTACTATACCTAACTGCTTACGTATATATCGATTCCTACTTGTCTTTATAATTTTTTTATTATTTTTTATTGTACTTATGTAATAAATACACAAGTCCTACTGAGATTAATGAAATACAGTGGCGTAATCATTTATCTATCACCATACAGGCTAGTATATACTATCGGATTTGTTAATAAATCCATAACTTTTCTTTTATAATAGCTTCACGAATAATTAACACTGAAAATCTACTCTAATAAACATATAGAAAGTAAAATACATTATAAACGATCTATTATATCTCTAATTATACATATTTCTATCCAACTCTGATATGGCTCATTTTAAATCTTTTCTATCATCCACTCTGTTTTTATCATAACACTTTCTTAAAGTAAAACGTTCTTGTTGATTCTAAAGAGTTGACATATCGAGACTTACTGGCTTGACATTAGCTAAAATAGATAAATTAACTTGAAATTTTATTGATCTTAACAATTTTCTCAAAATAGTTGGCATAGTAAAAATTGATTAAATTTTAAGTTTACAGAAAAAGGGTTATTTATTTTTCTCTTAGAAATATAGTTTTTCTGATAAACATTAAGCTCGCAGGTGGTGGTTTTAAACAACCAAAACAACTAAACAACATGCTAGAGAAAATAAAACAAAACCACTATTAAATTGTTTGCCAAATAAGGCAAAAGATTCATAAGTGAAGAAGGACCTTGCTGTATAGAAGAGTTACATAGATACAAAGCATCGAATAAAACAAGTTAATAATCTGTATCCAAGATGTACTTGGTAGAAATTTAAAATAGTTTCAATGCAAACAAACGTAACTGAGCTTTGAATTGACTAATATATACAATAATACCACTCTTCATACATCTATAGAAGGTGTTGCCTGTGTAACAGCATAATCGTGGATTGATGATTTCATCCTCAGATGGAAAAGTTTAAAAGAGCTTTCACTTAGAGCACAATATATTATTGAACCTTACTTTTAAAACACTCAACACCAAATCTGATAAACAGATTAAATTTGCATCTAATAAAACTTATAGGTGTGAATTTTTTGAGATACCTGAACTATCTTTTTTTGATAAATTCTGAGACATTTTGTAAAAATTCTGCTCTTCTGTATGAAATCTTCAATGAAGAAGCATTACATTATTTAAGTTGACATAACTACTTTTAATGGTCAACGAAAACCTCATATTGGCATGAGGAAAGACACTTTTAAACAGATTCACAAACAACTATTAAGCATGTCATTTTGGAATACAGAAATTCAAGTCTTTGTTAACCGTGTCTTTGGAAAATTATACTCGTACATATTGCTGTTAGCGTAGGTGAAGCCATCTCGCTGCATGAATACGCACTTATTTAGCTGATGAGTTTCCAGGCCTTGTTTGGTGCCCATCTCAATCACAGTAATTGGCATCCTTAGGTTACTTTCTGTGAGAATATCCAAAATCAGTTTATATGATGAACAGTCGAAGAATACTGCCAAATTACAACAGAACAAATTCGAGCAAAATGTACATAATTTACAGCGGAAAATCTAACCAATGTTTGGAAAATTACAATCAAACAATTACACTGCACTAGATTACTAGTGAAACTATTTTAGAATATCTGAAATAAAGATTTTTTTGTCCCCCAAGTAAGATGCTTCTGAATAATCATAAGTTAGAGACATTTATACACATACATACATTGTTTTCAAAGCTTTCATATAAGCTTTTTAGTGTATGAAACTAATATCTCGCTGAATAGTAATTTAAATTTAAATTTTATTTTACTAAATTATTTCATTTCAAGTATTATTTGTTTGTTCGTTTTAGAGCAATGTTACGCAATAGGCTTTCTGTGCTCTGTCTACTAAGGGGAATCGCACTGCGGATTTTTGCGTTGAAAGTCCGAAAATTTAACACTGACCTTCCGAGGGACCATCTCAAGTAGGCTTGTTTGTTTTGTTTTTGAATTTCGCGTTGCTAAATTAGGGACGGCTAGGCAGATAGCCCTCGTGTAGTTTTGTTGTAAGACTAGAGGGAAAGCAGCTAGTCAACACCACCAACCGCCTACTCTTGGGCTACTCTTTTACCAACGAATAGTGGGATTGACCGTCACATTATAACGCCCTCAAGGCTGAAAGGGCGAGAAAGGGAATTCGAACCCGCGACCCGCAGATTGCGAGTCGATCGCTCGAACCACCTGGCCATGCCGGGCCCTAAAATTTAAGAATAGAACATTATATAAAAAAACAGTAAACAATAAATAATCTCCAATATTTAAATGCGCTGTATTCCGTTTACTATTTTTCTAAACGCAAAAAAAAAAAAACGTAAAGAAACTAACCCCTTTTTAAAAATCGTCCATACTTTAAATATGCTGTTTTTCTTTCGTCTACATCAAGCCGAAGCTTTGGAAAAGGATGTCTGGATGTAAACCAGGATAGACTCCTTAAAATGGCCTCTATAGCTTTAAAATTCGCGTACCCCAAGCAAACGTTTTGAAAAAAAGAAGGTTACTTCAAAACTCTTAACTCGAAACTACACCCAAGTATTCGATAAAAAATTAAGATGAAACCAGTCAGTAAAAATTTGTCCAATCTCTAAATGGACTATACATGCTACATTCTCTATAACTTTTTCAAAAGTAAACAGGTTGGGAGAAGAAAATTAACATAAAAATCTCTCGATTCTTTAAAATCATCCGAATTTAAATCAAATGTGATTTTAAACCATTTTATAATGAGCGTTTTGATTAAAATATAAAAATAGTAATTTAAAAACTTGGCAGTCTTTTTTTTATAGACTACCCATAATACTAAAGAGTTTAAACTGGTTATACAATTATGAAAACAGCAACTCTAAGGGAAGACACAGTAAGGCTCTGAAGAAAAATAAAAGAAACAAGTAACATGTAAAGCAATGCACATATGCAAAGGAAATATTTGTATATGTAACTAAAATTCTCATATGATACGTGTAATAGTCAGTTTGTTTAATTATATTGGTTCTCGTTATTCGTTGTAACGCGCCTTGCTGAAGAAACACTAAAGTGTGTTTTCGAACGTTTCTTATAAAACGCAGTCGCAGTTTCGGTAAAGAAACTTAAGATAACATCTGTAGAGCTTGTTTAAAATCGAACAAACTTAAAGAAGTCTGTATCCCTTTTTCTGTCTGACTAAACAAAGCCAAGATGTGGGGAAAAAATGCAAGCATGCCCAGTCCTTCCTGTGGAGAAACTGAGCGGAAGAATTGAAAGAGCGACATTTATAGAATGAACGAGTGATTACGTAGATGATGATACATAATCGTTAATTGTCAAGATATTTAAATATTTTAATAGATATCTAGCAATTTGTTCGATTGTGTTTCGTAATAACTAAATACATGATGCCTTTTCTGTAGTACTGCATTTACACAAGAAATTTAACGTCTAAATTATTCTTGCAATATGTCGTAGTAATATTAAAACTTGCTTTACTAATTATGAGACGCAGGTTCGCCTTATGATAAAGCTCTGGATTTCGGAACTGGTGAGCCAGGTACGAATCCATGTATTTTAAGCTGTAAGTGCATTATAAAAATAACGACATTCAATCCCTTAGCATTGATGATGGGTAGTAGGGCGCTGCTGACTGGTTGTCTCCTCTTTGGTCAGTAGTTCAAAGATAGGAATGGCAGCAAACAGTCTTAGTAGTTTTGCCATGCTTACAAATTTATTAATTCTTCTCTCTAGGGCCTCCAGTAGTTCAGCGGTAAGTCTGCACTGGAAATTGAATTTTGATGCTCGTGGTAGGCAGATCACAGATAGTCAGTTGTGTAGCTTTGTCTTCACCAACATCCAAAGTCCCCAAAAGTTATTTTCTCTAGATTCTTGTCACGTGACTTCCTTCAGGACAGTGTTGACGTATCAAGTCGTCATTAATATAAATTTAGATGCAAGCCTTCTCAGTTTCATTTAGCAGCTTCTGACTAGTCGGCATAGTTAGCTGTCATGAGACGAACATCTGTATTCCTCATTTTTGGTAAATAGTTGTGAAATAAACTGAAGTTACAAACTGACCCTTTAGAAATCGACCAAACGATAAATTGCGAGTATCACTCATTATTAATATTAAAAGGATAACAACATCATAGCAACCGTAGCGATGATACCATGAGTCTATTTTAAGAATGATTGATGTCATCACTTCACATTATTTTTATTATATTTGATGATTTAATTGCTGTAATTTTAATCAATCAGAATTAAGGGTTATTTATTCATGAAGTATCGTTACTAAGGTATGTGATAAATATAAATTAATGCAAAGAGTCAGGAAATTAGGCCTTACTAACCTAATATAACCGTATATATTCTCTAAAAGACTACATACGACACTGTAGCTCAGCCACGAGGCCGCCATCTTGGAAGGGTCAATGCTCTGCGTCGCGTCTCTTTTCATATATTAGATAGTGATGTGTTCGTCTACATAAACATAATTCTAGGTCGCATTTAAGGCTTTGATTGGCCATAAAATATGATTTTATCTTTTATTTTGAGTAATCAGAGTTTTTCTTTTATTATTTACTGCAAATTTTATTATTATTCTGCAAAGTAAATATATTACTCACAATGACAAATGCGAAATGAAGTGGTGTAAGTTATAACATTTATTAATGTGTTGCCGCTTCACATAAATTCTTTAAAATTGATGACTAGAAAAAAAGCTATAAAATCATAATAACTGACATATTTCTGTTCAATAGGTATAGGCCCGGTATGGCCAGGTGGTTAAGACACTCGATTCGCAATCTGAGGGTCGCGGGTTCGAAACATGCTCCACCAAACATGCTCACCCTTTCAGCTGTGGGGGCGTTATAATGTGACGGTCAATCCCA
>NW_013675147.1:21225-23594 GCF_000517525.1 Limulus polyphemus | reverse complement strand
ACTGCAGCTGAGTTTAATGTTCTTGGAGAATGGTATAAGGATAAGTTTAGCCAGTTCCATGCTACTTCCATACACTGCAGCCAAGTTTAATGTAGTGAGTTCTTTGAGAATGGTATAAATATCGGTTTAGCCAGTTCCATGCTGCTTCCATGGCATAAACATTTAACATTCCATTCCTAGTCTCCATTCTTATAACTTTGTTCCTGTACTGCTCTATCATATCATTATTTTTGCTGTATGGTGATTCTTGCTAATTAATGAGGTGCAAGTTCATGCACATAAACTAATACGAACCTCAACCACTCCACACATTCTTGCGAACACTGTTCCACATGTGCTCAAGGGGTTAGGCCTTGCATTACATCCAAGGAAGCTGTATTCCTTGGCCGAATGTATGTTTTGCAAACAACCATTCAACTTCTGCTCTGTTTCACAGTAACGTGTGGCAACTGTTATTTCTAGTCGGCATAAGCACAGTTGGAGTCACTAGGAAACCTTTTACGCTGTCTGGTACCCGGTTTAGGTGTCATAATGTGTCTATGGTTGGTTCTATACAGTTTTCCAGTGAAAAATAAAATATTATCAGCCTTATTGTGATGTTGTGTCATACAAACTACCAATCTATGTATCGTTTTATATACCATATGAATACTATCTGATAAATGACTCTTATAAATAATGTTTTGGCTGAGGCTGTTGGTATGCTGTGTGTCAAGCCGACCAGATGAGTTCTGATCTAAAGCAAATGGCCTCATTGGCAGGGGTGTGTGGTTAAAATTCTAGTACATTCTTCTTACTGAGGAACCGTACAGGGACAGTGAAGAAGGATTTGTTAATTTATGTTTCCTTGTAATGTTATACCACACAAACTACTGATCTATAGATCTTGATTTAACAACATAGGGATTATGTACCATATGAATTGAATATTCTAAGTGTCTTCAGAAAAGTTACTTCAACAAAGTTAGACCAGTTTTTAACTACCTAACTAGAATGAGTTTCTATAATATTTAAACTTATTAAATGTTAATTTGTTTTCCTTTTAGCTCTACTTTTATCCTGGAATAACTGGTTGCTTCAATATATTGGGTCACTGTTTGGCCGACTCGGGAGGTAAGTTTTACCAAGGATTTTGTTTTTAGTACAGGATCTACTTTAACTCCATAAGCAGAGAATTGTTCCAGTGAACTGACCCTGTTTTTATGAAGCTTTACATATTAATGTGCCCCCCAGTGGCACAGCGGTATGTCTGCGGACTTATAACACTAGAATCCGGGTTTTGATATCCGTGGTGGGCAGAGCACAGATAGCCCATTGTGTAGCTTTGTGCTTAATTACAAACAAACATTAATGACTGCTATAATTCGGAAGTTAATTCCTCTATATTTGCGAAATTTGGTAAGCTTTTCAACGTTACAGATTTGTTGTACACAACAGATCAGATTTCTCAAAAAAAGTATTTTCTAATAACGTTTTTTTTTGGTTAAACTTTATATTTTATTCCTTCTATCTTAACTACAGCAAAATCTTCCATGCGCAGTGAAATAAAAAGTTGAAAAATATAAAATAAAATTAACAATACTTTTCTGTTTCCTTCTTTGTAGATTTTCAGCTTCATTATATTCATAACTTCAACTATTTTCACATCTAATTTTATGGTTTAATTTGCCTGTACTTTGGACTGTGTCAAAAGAAACATGAACAACGTGCATGGTCTGTATGATTTTTGCACTTGTTGATATGTCTTACTTTTTGTTTCTCTAAGTTATTTATTCAAATGAAAATTTATGTGGCTTTCAAATGTGCATTTTAGAATGTATATCGGGCACTAGAATAGAATGTCCCGAAACTACTTTAATTTAACGGGCCTTCTAACTGATCTATAGATGGTTAAAAAAATTCTGTCAGGTGTTTTTGGGAAGAACAATAATGAATCTAAGGCCAACTTTTATGTATGTGTGCCAAAAATAAGTAACTTTAATAAACATTTTGTAAAGGACAAAATGTTCTATCAGGTAAGGATACGTGGTTAAATAACTACCAAGAAAGCTTGGAAAGATGGGAGGGGCTTTTCTGGTGAGTTTAAAAAATCATGAGGGTAAGAATTAAAAAATTTTACATTCCAGCTTTTAATTATGTGTAGGAGAAGAATTTAGGCCACATTCATTAGCAAATTGACTTATAAACTATCTACATTTTAGGCCACATTCATTAGCAATTTGACTAGTAAACTATCTACATTTTAGGCCACATTCATTAGCAATTTGACTTATAAACTATCTACATTCATTAGCAAATTGACTTATAAACTATCTACATTTTGGGCCACATTCATTAGCAAATTGACTTATAAACTATCTACATTTTAG
>NW_013675147.1:13127-20225 GCF_000517525.1 Limulus polyphemus | reverse complement strand
CTTATAACTATCTACATTCATTAGCAAATTGACTTATAAACTATGTACATTTTAGGCCACATTCATTAGCAGTTTGACTTATAAACTATCTACATTTTAGGCCACATTCATTAGCAGTTTGACTTATAAACTATCTACATTTTAGGCCACATTCATTAGCAAATTGACTTATAAACTATCTACATTTTAGGCCACATTCATTAGCAATTTGACTTATAAACTATCTACATTTTAGGCCACATTCATTAGCAATTTGACTTGTAAACTATGTACATTTGAATGTAACTTTGTAAATGATATGTGCACTTTGACCCAGCTGTATGCATTGGGTTAATGTAGTATATTCAAAGTAAATAAAAATGCTCCAGTTACTTAGTTTCAGTGTTTGAATATGTAAGAAATCTAGTTTAAAATCCTAATTTAAAAACATAGCAGGCACATTTTGTTTTTAATATTAACAACATATCAACCAAAGTATTGGGTTTATATTTTTTGAATCCAACCGTTACCTGTTGATGACTCGACACTGTGGATCAAAACGTTGTAATTATTGAGATCAGAATTTACAAACTGTAAAAGTTGAAGTTATTGTATTTTCAATTAATTGTTCAGTTCAGTAGGTACCTCACTTAACATTACTTTAATATTATTACTGTTTATCTTTAAGATGTGATCCTGTCTCCTACACCAGTATGTGGACGAATACCTTTAGACTTTGGGCAGTTGTCCTCAGTAGATATATGGCCAATTCCACTAACCAGCACTGTATGTAAAATATTTAAGTCTGCATATATTTTTACAGGTTAAATCAGAATGTAGAAAGTGTAGAGAATGGACTTAATTTTGCTATCTTAAGACTTGTAATGAAATAATTTACACTGTATGTAAAATATTTAAGTCTGCATATATTTTTACAGGTTAAATCAGAATGTAGAAAGTGTAGAGAATGGACTTAATTTTGCTATCTTAAGACTTGTAATGAAATATTTTACATTTAAATGTGTCCATTCTTGATTTTTGACAGTAAATAAATATAAAGATGTATTATATGATAGTTTTCAGGTTTGTCATGCATTATTTGAAGTTTGAAATGATGTTTAACGTATAGAGGTGTATTTATATGTGTGTAATGTAAATAAGGAAGCTATTTTCTTGTGTACATGTATCCATATCAAGGATGTGAATGTAAAGTAAGGTTATAAGTTATGTACATTAGAAAGTTAGTGATTGATTAAAAGACGAATGCTATCATCAGATTACAAGTGATGTTCCTTTCCTTCGTCAAAATATTTGTTTCTTCTCAGATAGAAGGAGGAGAACATCATCTGTTTCAACTGACATTACAAAAGATTGAAGATGGATATCAAAGAGCTTTAGAAGCTGTAAGTTTCTAAGTCGTAATTACATGTTTAAGTATCTTTAGATATATCTTCTGTTATAGCGAACAGAGATTTTTAAACTAAGGATAACAACTGGTGTTCTTGAGTAATAGCTTAATTAAGGTTTCATATTTTGGTGTGCGTTTTTATATTATTTTCAGGGTAAGAATGTACGAGGAATGATTCTGCTAAACCCCCATGACCCACTTGGACAAGTTTACGGTCCTGCGTTGATTTCAGATATTCTTCATTTTTGTTGTAGGTAAGTTTATGTATGTGTATTGATATGTATAAAACATGAATGTATTGGTATCTCAGAACTGTAAAACTGTGTTTATTTATATGAATAATCGAGTTAAAATTTTATCTTTTTTAATAATATTTAAACCATGTTCTACTGTATTGTAAATATGTGCTTGTTAGTTTACAACAGAACCTTGTTTTATCAAGTACTCCCTTTCATTTGTTCTTACAAACATTTAAGTGTTAGAAGTGTTTAAGTTATTTTAATGATACAGCTGTTTCTTTTTTTCATAGGAAAAAAATCCATATCATTGTGGATGAAGTTTATATGTTTTCAGTTTTTGATGAAAATGTAAGATTCCAAAGTGTCCTGAGTTTGGCTATCCCCGATCCAGAGAGAACTCATATCTTGTTTGGTCTGACTGAGGTGAGCAGAATGTGAGTAATCTCCATTGTAACCATATTATGAGAAAACGTCCTCCAGTTAACAAGAATTATATCACAAGCTTTCTCTTATATGGTATAAAATATGAAAAATACTGCTACACAGAACTTGATAGGATAACCTTCAAAACTTGACTATCTTAGTATATAAATTATAAGATCTTATTTTAGAACCAAAGGTATACTAAATAATTTGAAGATTGGTGATGAGTTTGTACTTCAAAGTTCTGTGTAGAATTAAAACATTCTAAGAATGAAAGTAAAATGTTTTGAAACTAAACTCGTTACAATATTTGAAACAAACAAACATTAGTGGAGACCCAATATTTGTAGACAAAAAAAAATTAATTTCCTGTTCTGATGCCAAAATTGTCATATGTAAAACTTTTATTGGATTTTGTCAATTATAAACTTAATTTAATTAATAATAGTACAAAAGAGAAATGTGTTTTGTAAAATTTTAAGTTAGTATGAGAATCAAACAACTGTTTTGTGGTGACTAACTTTATATTTTATATGTTATTTTATCTGCCTTAACACTAACTGTAGTGAAACCATCAATGTACAGTGAAGTAAAAAGTTAAAAAATATGAAATAAAATGAGACTTGGATAGAAATTTAAAGTAATTATTTTTAATCCCATGTTGTTACAAAAATATTACTTATTTCAGTTAATTGTTCCCTTTTTTTCTTTATATTGTTTTTTAGAATATATGTATGTGGTTTATTTATTTTAACTAGTTATTAACTGATGTATACTTATTAAATAAAGATATATGTATAACAGCATTATTTAACTTTTCTCTTTAGGTTCTTGGATTAGCAAGCTTTCGCATAGGCATGATTCATACACGTAACAAACTCTTGCAGAGATGTTTGGAGGAGATGGCCCTGTTTTTTAGCATACCTTCTCCAATTATGAGTAAAAGTGCTTACCTTTTGGAAGATTTGGGTAAATTATGTTTTGAAACTAATTCTTAAAGATGATTGAGGCTGTGGCATCATAATTACAAGTAACTGGATGTTATCTATGAAACAGGATTTGTGGTCCAGCTCTGTCTCTCTCATAGAGAATGGAATGGTTAAAATATTCTCATCTCTCTCTAACCTTCACACCTACATGTAATGGTTCCAGTAACTCCACAGTTCAGTTTTGTTACTGTTTTCACACATCATAATTACAAGTAACTGGATGTTATCTATGAAACAGGATTTGTGGTCCAGCTCTATCTCTCTCATAGAGAATGGAATGGTTAAAATATTCCCATTCTCATCTCTCTGTAACCTTCACACCTACATGTAATGGTTCCAGTAACTCCACAGTTCAGTTTTGTTACTGTTTTCACACATCATAATTACAAGTAACTGGATGTTATCTATGAAACAGGATTTGTGGTCCAGCTCTGTCTCTCTCATAGAGAATGGAATGGTTAAAATATTCTCATCTCTCTCTAACCTTCACACCTACATGTAATGGTTCCAGTAACTCCACAATTCAGTTTTGTTACTGTTTTCACACATCATAATTACAAGTAACTGGATGTTATCTATAAAATAGGATTTGTGGTCCAGCTCTGTCTCTCTCATAGAGAATGGAATGGTTAAAATATTCTCATCTCTCTCTAACCTTCACACCTACATGTAATGGTTCCAGTAACTCCACAGTTCAGTTTTGTTACTGTTTTCACACAAGATTTATGTAAGAAACTGGCACAAAAAGAAGGTGTGAGGATAAAATCTAATATTGTAGAACTTCTAAATATCTTGCAATATTAAAGGTTTATCAATGTTTCTTTCTGTAATTTACATTTTACTTGTTAACATTTAGTAGAAAGGGGAAACATATCCTGATAATATAGATCTGAGTAAAAAGTGATGACAGTTTAGGAAATTACGTATTAAATTTTTCATGTGGTTAAAATGTCTTGATAAGTTACATATTTTTATGTTATTTTGTTTGTTATAAATCAGTCTTTGTTTATCAATAGGTGCATCCTCCAGCTGTAATATATGCTATATGCCATGAAGCTGACTACGCCTTGTGTCATGCTGTTGGTTTCTTGAACGAAAAGTTCAAAATGTTTGGACAATTAAGTTTCCAATTGTTAATTCAAAAACATCTATATATATTTATTTGTTATAAATTTTCTGTAAAAAGCTACTGAGCTTAATCACAATCTATGATGTGTTCTGTTTAAATTTTAAAAACAAATGTCACTGATTTTTCAGTCACATGAACATCCCAGCTCAATCCTCTATCATCTCGTATCTGGCATATATTTCCTTTAATGAAATTCTGCTCCAAAGCTTGGAATGAAAGGCTTGGTAAGCCCCTTTGGTCATCTTAACCTTCTGATCAATAAACTATACTAAGTGTATATTAACAGAAGTGAAACTCTGAAATACTTTGAACATCAAATTCGATAACAAGTAACCCATTTTGAGACTAATAATGCTTGGAGACGGCTTGAATGAGTAATGAAGAAAAACCTTAACATAAGTTTAACATAACAACAAATGTACAACGTTTCAACAGGGTTTTGTCATCATCAGGTACCTGTGGCCGTTCTTCAAGTTTAACTTTGACGGTAAATTTATATTCATAGTTTTTCTTTTCCTTTCAGGGACCTTTGCTTTATTTACTTATTATATGAATCCCGCTCTGTGGCAAGTAGTGTCTAGCCAGGTATTCTGGACTGTCCCAACCAATGGACTGTATGGGTAAAGCAGAAGGGGATAGTTGTTCATTCCTGCCGTGCCTTGTATTGAATAAATTGGTATGGTCTGCTTTTGAAAATAGGGTTTCACTGTCTCAAGTGATGATGTTCCTCCGGACTCTCCACCGCATTCTCATCCCTTTTCTTCTAGTGGAGTATAGGAGTCCTTACCACTTTCCAGTTCCAAATAGCTGGGGTGGTTGACTGTGGAGGCACCCTCCTGAATGGGTTCCATGCAAAGATGACCATAACCATTCAGTGCAGAGTAGGGTGGTTGTGTTCTGCAGGTGTAGATGACGTGCTATCCTCCAATATGAAATATACACTCACAGAGGAGTGAGACGTCCAATTGCAGTTCACCCCTTCGATTGGGGGCCCTCATCGTACCCACACGTGGATGTCGGTACCCATGGCTGGGTTTTGGAGTTAAGAGTATAACCAATCAACATAAGACCTCACACATATTTATGGTTGTCCATATTCCTCTCTCGATTGTACTCCTTCTGTGTTGTGAATCACAGTGGAGGTAAGGGGGTTCTGTCCTTTTTGCTGTCCCTTATTGTATCTTATTCCAGGAATGTTAGTGGTTTTCGGATGGTTCCACTGTTGGGGGAGGTGATATATATTATATAGACATCCTTTCAATACTGGATGTCTGGTCCCTGGATTGATAGATTAAAGCTAACATGTATCATACTCAGGAGTTGGTGTGGTTCTAGATTCCCCCCTGGTCTCTTGAACTTGAGTTGAAGATGGTATGATCCTCATCCTACCCCTGCGTGTATGTCGGTTCCCAGTGGCATGGGATTTGGATGTAGTTGACTGACTGAGAATAGTCTGTTGCACCCTAGCCTCTCTACACCTAGGGGTACATCCATTGTTTTACACTCTTTTATACTTTGTTGGATTGAGTTACATATATATTTACATGGTTAGGATCATTATCTTGCCACAGTCCTCTCCCACTTGGATATGCTCCTTTTTTTTCCACCATTATCTACTACACATTTCATGGATAAATGAACAGTATACCTGGTTCAGTAGTGGTGTGGTTACAATGTTCAGATCTGATTCTCTTATTTCCAGGGGCATCCTTTGGATGCTTTCAGGGGGGTACTTCTGTCATTCCCTTGCACTGGTCCCACCACCTAATCAATGTGGGATTCTTGTGAGAAGAGAGAAGTATCGTATCAGAAGTTATAATTTTCATGTACTGAAAATGTATTCAAATAGGTACTTTCCTCCATTCACACTTCCCTCCCCACCTTCCTCTGGTGCTTACGTCTTCTGCCAAACCTCGAAGTGATGGTTTGGTAGAGGAGTATAGAGGGAGTCACATGAGTATGTCATGCATCTATTGGTGGACAAGTGATGCATGATGAGAGACATGTTGGAATAATTCGATTCCAATAGGGGGGGGGGGGAACAGAAGGCTTGTGGCATGCATAAAGGAAAAATGTGTATATAGAGGACAGCACTGGACGAGAATAGCTTATCTTGTGAGAAGAGGGAAGTGCCTATTGGAAATACATTTTCAGTATATGAAAATTATAACTTTAGACTGCCAGATGAGTGATTTAAGCTCTTTCTCCAGTGGTGGAGGCGTCTGAATGGGAGGTATAGCCACAGAAGTTGTCCCTATGGGCTTCTTTCTTTCTAATGACTAGCTTGAAGTTATCTTGGTTAACCCGATGACCACCGGCTACTAACTTTCTTAGTAGCCAATGCAAGTCTTGCTATATTTCATTCCAACTATAAAATTAGTGGATGAAACTGTGTGAAACTTCATAAGAACTTCCATAAATGCATGTAGTTTACGAAACATAAAGCCTATTACTTTTGATAATTTTAGTTATTTTGCATTATGATCTTTAATATCTTGGAAAATTACATTAGGAAATGTTATTTATAAGAAATGATTACAATATTTATATTTGTTCCAGATTTGAACTGATTACTTTTATATTTTAGTACATTATTTTGAAATCCCCAAAAATTGTATCGTCCATAAAATGCAGTCCTTTCTTTAAAAATATTGTCCCTAACAGTCCTTTCTTTAAAAAACATTGTCCCTAACAGTCCTTTCTTTAAAAATCATTGTCCCTAACAGTCCTTTCTTTAAAAAACATTGTCCCTAACAGTCCTTTCTTTAAAAACATTGTCCCTAACAGTCCTTTCTTTAAAAACATTGTCCCCAACAGTCCTTTCTTTAAAAACATTGTCCCCAACAGTCCATTCTTTAAAAAACATTGTCCCCAACAGTCCATTCTTTAAAAACATTGTCCCCAACAGTCCTTCCTTTAAAAACATTGTCC
>NW_013675147.1:1204-12396 GCF_000517525.1 Limulus polyphemus | reverse complement strand
CTTTAAAAACATTGTCCCTAACAGTCTTTCTTTAAAAACATTGTCCCCAACAATACTTTCTTTAAAAAACATTGTTTTTCAATTTACCATTTTTTAAGGTGTAAGTATTGATGTGTCCAGCAACTTTTCTGTTGGCTTAAAAAAATTGTAATTTTGACACAATCAACTTGATGTCTGTCATATTGTAAAGTAGTTGTGATAATAGTTGAGAACTAAATGTAGAACTATAATAATTAATAATTATTTTGCAAATGAATCTTATCATTTATTGTAATAAATAAAAAATTCTTCAGCTTTAATTCTTATTAGTTTTTTCTATTAGAATGGTTTTATTTTGGGATTTATGTGTCATGGCTCTCTGGATTTCTAAGTTTATTTTGATTCTGAATTAGCATTATGACTGTGTGTCTTCTATGGTTGTAGCTAGATATATATAATGTTTTGTAATGAGATAGAATGAAATTTATTTCTTTACATTTTCTTTAGGTTCTACTAATAATCAGTTACCAAAGTTTATTACTGTAGTAATAATAATAAAAAAGTAACTAAATGATAATTAGAGACTTAGATGATAATGTAGTCTACTGGCCATGACAGTGGTTGACCTTCCCTCAAGTAGTTTTAGTCTCAATTAAATTTTATTGGTTTGTAAATTCCATTAGCACAAAAGTACACTTATCACTTTGGGGCTCTAAATGCTTTATAAGAGTGAAGGTCAGATCCCACTTTTTAATCAGACAAGAGCAGCCCAAGTTTATTGAGTAGCTGCTTTCCTTTTAGTCTGTCAACTCAAAATTAGGCATAGCTATGTGTAATTTTGCTTGAACCTTTGAAACAGTGAATTTTGTAAATAACATATAAGATTTCCATTCGTATGGTACATTCACCACAGGACTGAACTCTCTCCCTCAGTGTTTTGAAAAGGATTTTCTCTGCTTAGTTAATGACGAATAATCCTTTGTATCCAATTGATGAAAATTAATAGTAACAACTATTATTGACATTTTCAACATTTGCCAATAAAATAAAATTAATGCCACGCTTCTTAAATATTATCAAAAAACTATATTACATTACTATTGGCTTTTCAAGGCTGAAGACCCACAGTCCAACTGGCATCTGTTAGCTTGACTCTGATAATCCCATGAAAATTCCGAACCTGGGTTGTTTCCAGAAAGCAGACTTCCTGTTGTGAAGAGCTAGTTTTACACAAGTTTCTTCAGTTTGTTTAACAGTCATTTCCTTAGTTTAGTCTGATATGTGAATGATATTAGAAGAAAAGAAATTCAAAGACATGTAAGAAACAGACCAGTAAAACTAGGTTACAAATTACTGCGTGTAAAATTTACTGTAGTAGTAAACTAGGTTACAAATTACTGCGTGTAAAATTTACTGTGGTAGTAAGATCCGTAAGATTTTTTTTTTTTACTACTTTAGAATTGACCTAAACATCTTAAGTTTTACTATACTCTCAGGCAGGTGTGATAGTTGAATGTAGATAGTTGAATGAATCACGTTTCTGTATTCCTGTAATATTATAGTATTCATTCTTTGTAATGTGCTTGTGCAGGTTTCACGTAACACATGGTTGCAAAAATTAACTTGTTCTCGGAAGCAGATAATGCCTGTTGTCACCTGATATGATATTATTTAATACAACATGTTGTTTAAGGATGTTGACAGTTGTGTTCTTCAGGTGATATCTGGAGATTAAAGCACTACCTACAAGCCAGGCAACATCCCACATGAAAAGTAACTGCCCACATAGATATAGGGAGCAGATATGGATACTCAAGCCAGGCAACATCCCACATGAAAAGTAACTGCCCAAATAGATATAGGGAGCAGATATGGATACTCAAGCCAGGCAACATCTCACATTAACAACTATGATTTATCATTTGCAGCCAGTATTGACAAGGTAGTTGCTCTTAATGAAAAAGAAAAGCAAGGAAGGTAATTAAAATAGAAAACAAAACCATCCTACTGGAACTGGGCCACTTATGGTGATAAATGACAATTATCTTCTGAAGCTTAATTGTTTCATACTTGTGGTATGTCCAAGTGCAACAGAATTAACTATAGTTTTACAAGAGATAGGTCTGACAGGAGATTAGCTCAAAATATCAAATAACAAGAAGTACCAAATCTCTCACTAAAATAAGTAGTAAGGGTACAGAAAAAGTGCTATACAATATGAGCAATCATTATTAAAAACAAACACAGTGCATGTACTTGCTGTTACTTTACTGAATCATATGACTGACTAGATGAAGTTCCAGACCAGACTAACTAAATACAACATTCCTTAATTTGCTAGAAAACTTGCATTTACCCTCAAGATGACTAGTACTACCCACGTGACTGGTCACTTCTCATTAAACCATGTATCCATATCTGCTCCCTATATCTATGTGGGCAGTTACTTTTCATGTGGGATGTTGCCTGGCTTGAGTATCCATATCTGCTCCCTATATCTATGTGGGCAGTTACTTTTCATGTGGGATGTTGCCTGGCTTGAGTATCCATATCTGCTCCCTATATCTATGTGGGCAGTTACTTTTCATATTACAATATATTTTACCTTTCAATAGAGTAACTGAGCCTGTCATGGCCTGGTGGTTAGAGCTTTCAATTTACAATCTGAGGGTCACTAGTTCAAAAAACCTTCACCAAACAAGCTCATCCTATGTGGTTGCTGACTGGACCAGTCAACTGAGTTAAAAATTCTTGGCTTGCAATAATACTGGCTGACTCCAAACTAAATGGGATTAAGATAAAATATATATATATAAAATGGTGTAATCCATACTTTAGCATTTCTACTGTTTTGAAGAATACATTTTTGTATCAACTATTTAATAATATCAATGGAGGGAAGAAATCTAGATTTCTTTGTAATCAAATATGTATTTACAGTTTGCTTCAGTAATAAGGAATAGTGTCTACATTATTCATTGAAAAACAAATTTCATGTTTCAGGATGGTGTGAAAAATTCTTTAAGCTTAGCTGCTCACGGCTGGCCAAGTCTTTTCATTACTGTAAGAAGAGATTGGAGAAAATGGGACTTTCTGTATATGACTCTGTAGCAGGCTTTTCCTTGTGGGTTGACTTCAGACAGGTATAGATACATTCACTTCTTTACATGTGAAGTGTATAGTTTACGTGAATCTTAGCATGTTTACATAAGCTTCTCATCTATTAGGGAACTTGCTGATATCGTTGTATATGGACTTTTCATATCTCTTCTTTTGGTTAAGACAATGTTTTGGACTAGAAAAGACAGTGCGTATTAGCATAGAAAGCAGACTTTGTTATTTTACTGTTTTGTTGATTTGCATTGATAACATATTTTTGACAGTGTTATTTCATGTTTGTCTTAATAGAATCTTATGAACGTATGCCAAATTATAGTTTTTAAGCCTAAGAAATTATTTGTTTTTATATTTGAAGTATTGTCACTTTATTGTACATTCAGAACTTTTTTTTACCAAATATTCAGCATGCTGTTTTAACTACTGTTGCAGTTTTTATTTGTACAGTTTGAATTTAAGGTGTTTTTTTTTTTTATAAGAATGAAAAAAAAACAAGTAGGCTTAATATCTTAGTAGGCTTAAAATCAAAGTGTTCAAATTGTTTTCAGAAACAATTTTAGATTTAGATGTAAACTATTTCTGATGCAGTGGCTAATTAAATAAGTTAAAAAATTGTGAAAATATAGAATAATTATGAAAACTGAAGACATTCTTAACATTATACCCACATGTGAGTAGAAAATATATTCATTGTATGAAAATTTCATAGCCCACTTAATTAAGTCTAGCTGGGAATAAAATATTATTTCATAGCCCACTTAATTAAGTCTAGCTGCGAACAAGATATTATTTTTGATTTATTGCTGTGAAAAATGCTGTTAATTTGTCATTCTTGTACAAAGCTCAATTTTTTTTAACTTTTAGGAGAAGAACTATGGCTATAAAGTTTCCATACATAAAGGTGTCTTTATTTGATAACATTAAATATTTAACTTTTATTTTAGAACTATGGCATGAAGTTTCCACACATAAAGGTGTCTTTAATTAATAACAAAAGTTAAATATTTAATATTTTAGAACTATGGCATGAAGTTTCCACACATAAAGGTGTCTTTATTTGATAACAAAAGTTAAATATTTAATATTTTAGAACTATGGCATGAAGTTTCCACACATAAAGGTGTCTTTATTTGATAACAAAAGTTAAATAATAAATATTTTAGAACTATGGCATGAAGTTTCCATACATAAAGATGTCTTTAATTAATAACAAAAGTTAAATATTTAATATTTTAAAACTATGGCATGTAGTTTCCACACATAAAGGTTGTCTTCATTTAATAACTAAAGTTGTTTATAATTGATTTTATGAAAATGAACATATTTTGTGATTAAGTTTGTTGGTTGTTTCTTTAATCTACACTAAATAATTTCTAGCTGGTGATTAAGTCAGTTGAAGAATTCTGAACTTTCCTACTTTCACAGTTTAACATTAGAATATGCACTGTGTACTTGGTAGAGTGGATGTTTAGAAATTTCTTTGTTCGATTAAATACTTATAATTTTAATATCTGAACTGAACCAAACTTTTCAACAGTATTGTGAGCCATTGACGTTTGACGGAGAAAGGCTTATGTTTGAGAAAAGTTTGCACGAAGCCAAGCTATATATAGCCCCTGGTGAATCATTACATTGCTCTGAACCTGGATGGTTTATTATTATTTTTAGCATTAACCCTGAACATATGGAAGAAGGTAAGATGATAGTTTTTTCATGTGATAACTGCTATTCCTCTGTAATATATCATATTGAATTTATTTAAAATATATATCTTAGAATGGATAGAAAAACTTGACAAATAGATAATAAAATTTATACAAACTGGAAATGTACGGTTCAACTTAAGGATTTTGTTTACAGTTACTATCATAAAAATAGTTTGAGAGAACTCCATCATCTGTTAGTTTGAAAATCTCTCTAAATTAGTTTTTTTTTAAAGATACCGAACCTTGTTGATTGAAGGTAATTTCTAAGCATGTGAATAATTTTGTTACATTAACTGTAACTATAAGAATTAATAGTAACTTCTCATCAAACCTACACAGAACCAGAAATATCTCTAATTTGATATTCTGTTCTTACATTGTTACTTATAATGATCAAGTAAAGTGTTTTTTCAGTTGGGTCAGCTAATTTTGTTACATTAACTGTAACTGTAAGAATTAATAGTAACTTCTCATCAAACCTACACAGAACCAGAAATATCTCTAATTTGATATTCTGTTCTTACATTGTTACTTATAATGATCAAGTAAAGTGTTTTTTCAGTTGGGTCAGCGTTAGTTTCAATCATAAACTTAATAATATCTCATAAAGTTCGGTTAGCTTAGGAGATTTAGGTTTGTCCTAATTTCAAACACACAACTAACAGGGCAAAATATCTGAAAAAGATAAAAATATATAGTAATAAAGAATAATAAATAAATATATATATATGAAATATCATAACCAGTAGTGTTGGTAAACTAAAAGAAAGTATACAGGGCTATTTTGTTATGACATTCAACCTTTTTGACCTGCTAGATTAAAGCTAAGCATTTGTAGAGATTCATTTGACTGAACTGAAACTTGTAAACCAAAAGAAGTGGACAACATATAGTACAGCCAAGTAATACAGTATGTAATTTTTATATGCAATATTTATCATATATAAATATTAACAAACGTTTTAAACCTTCTTCACAGCTCTAGATAGACTGGATACTTTCTTAAAAGACCTTCACAGAAGTAGTCAAGGAGATGAAACTTCTTCCAAAATTCTGTGTGAGGATAATAAGGGTATTGAAAAGGGTATGTTAAATTGTGAAAAGTATCAAATTATTGTTGTCATTCTGTTTTACTTAGAGTGTTTCTATATTCAAATAAAAATGTAACCCTTATGCTGCTTAATTTCTGTAAACTTATATATGAAAACACACAAAACAGTAGTGTTCATAATGCAGGAACCCCAGACTTGTAACACTAAGGTAAAAACAGCCCAATGGACTACCTGTGCTGTGTCCACAATGAGTATTAAAACCAGATTATTAATTACAAACAAACATAATGCAGAGAACCCTGTGGAAATTCTTGAACCAAATGTTTTTGTCACGTTGTGAACACTTTGTATAAATATATGATATTAATTAATCATTGTTTAAACTATTTTCTAATTCTGTAATCAGTTTTTCACACTGAGTAGTGGAAATAATTAGTTCATTACTTAACAACCAAATTTATAATGTTAATGGAAAAATAGGTTTTCTCTTTAAGTGCCGTAGGGATCTACATATTATAAACATCTTTGATTTTCTAGATCAACGAGCCAGCCAGTCATCACTAGAAGAATTGGTTGCATTACTTAAGAGACAAATAGACACATCTGATTGGCTGTCTCACAATACTGCTGACCAGTGGAGAGCTGACAATCCTGATGGTGCTGAAGCATTTGAGAAAGAGCAAAGAAAACATGAAATGAACAAATCAAAGTAGGAGTGAGAAAAAAAGCTTTTTCAGTTTGGATTTGTTATATTACTATTTTTATGCTTCAGTGTATCATTCTTAATACTTCTGAGGCTTTTTTAAAAAAAGGAAAACTATAACTGAGTATATATATTTATGTTTTTACTTAATTTCAATATTACTTGATAACATTTATAAACCTTTATATTGTCAGGTTTTTAGAAATGTCTTAGCAAGAATTTGAGAATAGTTCGCCAAATTACAGTAAAGAAATAAATAAATCAGAAATGACAAAAAGGAAAAGCATGTTTTCCAGCATTTGTGTAAATACATTTTTATTCACTGTTCCTTTTCCTGCTTGAAAATTTTCAATGTTTTCTAACAATTATACATTGTAAAGTGAAGTGCTTGAGAGTAGTAACGATCATCTTGTATCCTTCATCTTCTCTCTACAGTTTGCTCTGTAATAACTAGTGAATATTTAATAATGATGGCAAAATAAACAGCAACTTAGACCACAAATATCCACACATAGATTAGTGCTTAAACTGTATCTCACATCATTTACTGTCTATCTGTTTACGAGGTTTAATACTCTTACTCGCAAAACATTTCCGGCCAAATTAGTATCTTTATCGTAACAGTACTTCTTTAAATATAACATTTCTAGCACAATACAAACAAATTACAATCGTAGACAACGAAATGCGTAAATTCACTTGTATATACGCCGTACTTTATAAAACTTTAACTTATGTTGGGCCTAACAGTGTAACCTGTGTTCGTTTTTTTTTTTACTTTAGTTTATTTATGACTAAACTTTACTTTACTTAATACTGTCGATAAATAAACTTATAATATTATTCTACGACCTAACATTCTCCTTTTGTTGTTACTTCTTGTTTCATACAGCAATTGTAGCGACTTGATTATTGAGCTTTGCAGCTCTCTGCCGCAGGCAGACTGTTTGTTGTCGAGTGATTAATGCGCATGCACGGTTTTTCTTGAGGAAACATTCTAACTATGCACGCTTATGCAGCAGGTTCTCAGACAGAAAGCGTAAAGGTCGTACATACAAACAAGTAGAATAATAATATAGATTAGTCTACAAAAACTAGCAGGAAAATTTTTAAAACTGTGATTTTTTTATTTCAGGAAACACTGCTGTAGAAAAAATATATATACATATATTTAGTTTATAACAAAATAAATGAAGTATATGAATGTGTTTGTATGGTTAGAATTTAAAATATATTAGATAATGTGAAAATATACATCATATATTCTTATTGCAATACAAATTGTTAATTAGGACATGAAGATAGTGAGTAATAGACTGTAACAGAATATCAAATTAAACTTGATATAGTTGGTATTAATAATGTTCATATAAACATATCCATATCCAAAGACAGTGTTTCGATGTAATAAGAAAATAAGTGGTTGACACTTTGTTCTGTAAGTGATTATTTGTATACATCTCTCGCATCAAACATGACTTCTATTTGTTTACATCTCTCGCATCCAACATGACTTCTGTTTGTTTACATCTCTCGCATCCGACATGACTTCTATTTGTATACATCTCTCGCATCCGACATGACTTCTATTTGTATACATCTCTCGCATCCAACATGACTTCTATTTGTATACATCTCTCGCATCCAACATGACTTCTATTTGTTTACATCTCTCGCATCCAACATGACTTCTAAGAGATGTAAACAAATAGAAGTCATGTTGGATGCGAGAGATGTATACAAATCGCATCCAACATGACTTCTATTTGTTTACATCTCTCGCATCCAACATGACTTCTATTTGTTTACATCTCTTGCATCCAACATGACTTATATTTGTATACATCTCTCGCATCCAACATGACTTCTATTTGTTTACATCTCTCGCATCCAACATGACTTCTATTTGTTTACATCTCTCGCATCCAACATGACTTCTATTTGTTTACATTTCTCGCATCCAACATGAATTCTAATTAAATCTCTTGCATCCAACATGACTTTTATTTGTACACATCTCTTGCATCCGACATGACTTCTATTTGTTTACATCTCTCGCATCCGACATGACTTCTATTTGTTTACATCTCTCGCATCCGACATGACTTACATTTGTTTACATCTCTCGCATCCGACATGACTTACATTTGTTTACATCTCTCGCATCCGACATGACTTACATTTGTTTACATCTCTTGCATCCAACATGACTTCTATTTGTTTACATTTCTCGCATCCAACATGACTTCTATTTGTTTACATTTCTCGCATCCAACATGAATTCTAATTAAATCTCTTGCATCCAACATGACTTTTATTTGTACACATCTCTTGCATCCAACATGACTTTTATTTGTACACATCTCTTGCATCCAACATGACTTTTATTTGTACACATCTCTTGCATCCAACATGACTTTTATTTGTATACATCTCTCGCATCCAACATGACTTCCAAAAAAGTTCATATTTTCACCGAATAGCCCATGTTTTTTTCTAAACTTTTTTTAAAAACATTTTTCCCTCATATTTCAATAGAAAGATGCCCTTGATGTAACACTTTGAAAATGGATATTTTTTTCATCAAAATTCCCAATAGTTATTTCACAATCTGTTATCAAAATTTCGACTATATTCGATTTTACTGTTTTTTTTGTCTTAAGTTCTATTGTAAACAAAGAATAGTTTTAAAATAAGATTATTCAAACAAAATCCCAACATCTAAAAGGCATGACGTATTCTTATAAAATAAACTCCACCTTTTGGATTGTTTTTATACTGGGAAAATGTATCAATATTTGTCTACTGTTCTTTTGAAGGTAAATGATCTTGTCCCCGTGAGAAGTTGGCCCTAGTTGAAATGTTTCTATATTTTGTCGGTGAACAACCAAACTTTGATGGAATTTTTGAACTGAATTAGGACGCCATATTATATTTCTATTTCGTCAAGCTGAAAAAGATACAAGCTTCTCCTGGAACATGTTTTACAATTTTAATTAATTGTTTTTTGTAGCAGTTGGAGACTAGTATATACACTGATGTGCTATTATTGTTTGTAAGTGGATAATTATTTCTAGTAAACACATGAAATATATGTATTCTATAGATCTGTATGTTACACATTGATCATATTATATTTTTCAGTCAATAAATAAATTTGTTGCATTTCTACCCAATATTGAGTTTTAAACAACTTTTGCTGATCGCTAAACCTAACGCGACTATATATTTATGTTATAAATTTCAATTGTCCATCATGATTGTTATGGAGAACAACGATTTTTTACGGACTTTTAATTCATACCACTCAGTGTAAACCAAGAGTCTTGAGTTTTATTCAATATTAACATTAATTATTAATTACAAATCTATATAAATATAATAGTACTGTCGTATTGGTGAAACAATTACATATTTATATTACCATAACTCTGAATGTACTGTATGTATCTTCAGGAAATTTGACAAGCTTTCAGCAAATATGCCATGAAAAAAAACCTGATTTGTTTTTGATAAAGCATATCTACTAAAGATTTCCATATGAACTTGCATAATATTGCTGAGAGAGTGTGAGTGGAAGACGATTTTAAATTAAGAATAAAAATAGTTTTTCATCTTACAACTTTCATGTTTCATTTGCATAACTTCTAGAACTTTCTAAATGGTAAAACTTTATATTTTATCCCATATTTTTCAAACCCTAACACTAACTGTAGATAAATCATCAATGTAAAGTAAGATGAAAAGTGATGCCATTTTACTCCTTCACGTTTATCTTAACCGTTTCAAGTTGTGTTTTCTTTTAATTTTGTAATTTTATTGTTGTACTTTGTACCAGTTGGGCAGTAATCATCGTGTTATCAAAATCAATAAATCACAGTGGGAGACTTTAGCAGTTTCTAACAGCACATGTCGGTATGATGAAATATGACAAACGTATGGCTTAACCTCAGTTGCTTGGACTTGAACTTATGACGTTTTAGACGTTTAATTTCCCAGAAGTTTTGTGAGGTTAAGCTGAAAAGTTTCTTATTCTTAAATTTTAATTACGTTATTAAAAATCGTTAAGAATAAATAAACAATATATATAAAATTGTTTTAGTATAATCTAAGTTCTTGTTTAGAAAAAGATGTTTACTTGATCATTAAATGACTATACAGTGAATACAATTAGTTGATTGGAAGATCATCAACTGAAACGACATTCCATAATATCTGTGTAGCAGCAGATTAGTCGATTGGAAGATCATCAACTGAAACGACATTCCATAATATCTGTATAACAGCAGATTAGTTGATTGGAAGATCATCAACTGAAACGACATTCCATAATATCTGTATAACAGCAGATTAGTTGATTGGAAGATCAACAACTGAAACGACATTCCATAATATCTGTGTAGCAGCAGATTAGTTGATTGAAAGATTAACAACTGAAACGACATTCCATAATATCTGTGTAGCAGCAGATTAGTTGATTGGAAGATCAACAACTGAAACGGCATTCCATGATATCTGTGTAACAGCAGATTAGTTGATTGGAAGATCATCAACTGAAACGACATTCCATAATATCTGTGTAGCAGCAGATTAGTTGATTGGAAGATCAACAACTGAAACGACATTCCATAATAT
>NW_013675147.1:0-414 GCF_000517525.1 Limulus polyphemus | reverse complement strand
AAGATCAACAACTGAAACGACATTCCATAATATTCTGTGTAGCAGCAGATTAGTTGATTGGAAGATCACAAATGAAATGACATTCCATAATATCTGTGTAGCAGCAGATTAGTCGATTGGAAGATCAACAACTGAAACGACATTCCATAATATCTGTGTAGCAGCAGATTAGTCGATTGGAAGATCAACAACTGAAACGACATTCCATAATATCTGTGTAACAGCAGATTAGTTGATTGGAAGATCAACAACTGAAACGACATTCCATAATATCTGTAGCAGCAGATTAGTTGATTGGAAGGTCAACAACTGAAACGACATTCCATAATATCTGTGTAACAGCAGATTAGTCAATTGGAAGATCATCAACTGAAACGACATTCCATAATATCTGTGTAGCAGCAGATTAGTTGA
>NW_013675146.1:21588-23089 GCF_000517525.1 Limulus polyphemus | reverse complement strand
CTACACGCACTTTGTGGCAGATCCTCTGTGGGTCATGATCTACACGCACTTTGTGGCAGATCCTCTGTGGGTCATGATCTACACGTACGTTGTGGCAGATCCTCTGTGCGTCATGATCTACACGTACATTGTGGCAGATCCTCTGTGGGTCATGACCTACACGCACGTAGTGGCAGATCCTCTGTGGGTCATGATCTACATGCACATTATGGCAGATCCTCTGAGGGTTATCATCTACATGTACGTTGTGGCAGATCCTCTGTGGGTCATGACCTACACGCACGTAGTGGCAGATCCTCTGTGGGTCATGATCTACATTGAAAATCACATCCATGACGAATCCAATTATTCGAGCATAAATGTTGGTTGTTAGTATGCTTGAGGTGCGAACAGGTGGCGATGGATGTATAGGCGCTGGCTTGGATCAGGATTGGTGGATCAGTGGGTTGGTCCGTCCTAGTTGGTCATGAAAGTTCTACGAGCAGCGTTACTCTAGCTGGTGGGGCACAGCATGGTTTTTTTCTTCTGGTGCGCCGTTTAGTCTTCCTGAGGAAGAAAAGTGTTAGTACTTACCTTATTCTTGACTTGTTGGTACTTGGGGCATGCTTTGAAAGAAGCAGCATGAGCGCCTCCACAGTTGGCACATCGGGTGGATTCTCTTGCCGTGGGACATTTGGTCGCTGTCGTGCATGGAGTCTTTGTATGTCTGACTCGCTGGCAGTTGTAGCACTGTAATGGTCTGGGTGGGTGGGGTCAACCTGGTGATGTGTGTACCACAGGGATACACCATTCCCGAATGAGGTTTTCTGCCGCTTGGAGGTCAGAGATGGATATCCTGACTAAAGGTGTGATGAGGACAGTCCTGGCGGATTTGATACACTCATTTTTAGCAATTTGCAGACCTTGGGCTGAAATTTCCTCCTTGATTTTTTCCATGGTGATATCCATAGGAATTTTGCGAATGACCAGATCTTTCTTTGGAGTGGATTCCCCTGCAACATGGAAAGAAATCTTGGCTTCGGTGTGGAATATCCTTGGGAGTCGGTGCATTTATTAGAAATGCCACCCATTGGAAGGCGTCGGACGTGGGTGAAGGTGGTCATGGGGAAGAATTTGTGCAGTTCTGTTGCTATGTCGGAATCGGCGAAAGGTCCCTGGAACTCCCTCGATGATCACGGCTGGGGGAGGCGGTGAGGACTTGGTAGTAGTGGCGTCTTGTCCCTGGGACTGGTGGTCTTGCTTGACGTCTTGGCTTTCTGTGTTTTTTTTTCGGACTGCAGATGTCTTTGACTTCTAGTTGAGGCTTGGCGAGTTCGTCGGTGTCGCTGAAAGTGGTGACGCTGTGTTCGAGTTGAAGCTGTCAGGCAATGGTTCTGGGTCACTGCTGGGGCAGTTCTCTTCAGTTTCTCGTAGATAAACAAGACGTTTGGGTGTCGACATGGCTGACCCCTGTGATCTTGTCAGCATTAATGCTGTAAAGATCATTCAAAGAGACTTTAAT
>NW_013675146.1:6137-21530 GCF_000517525.1 Limulus polyphemus | reverse complement strand
TGCCCACCACGGGTATCGAAACCCGGTTTCTAGCGTTGCAAGTCCGCAGACATACCGCTGTGCCACTGGGGGGCTGATTATCTGTAATGTAAGGTTTTAAACACTTTTTTTCCTTGAAGACTAAAGTTGTAGATTGTTTTCTTGAAAAAGAACTTACCTTTGAATCTTCAAAACTTACCTCTCTGGAGCAGGATAAAAGAAAGTACTTTCTCTTCAACTATTTAAGATTTAAAAAGTACTCATGGGGCGCCGGGGATTGAACCAGAGACCTTTTGCATCCAACCAAATTATCTTTCGAAGGTAACTCAGAAATATGTGCCAAAGTCTTCATTTAAACAACATATGAGACATCCCATAAAGGTCTTCATGTGTTTAACAAAAACTCAATACATTAGGACTGGATTTGCTTATAGCAATTTTTGAAAAGAAACAAAACCTAGAAAAAAAAGCCTGATCAATTCAGATATTTTCGAGTGTTGCATATTCTTTTCACATTTTCTTAATAATGTGTACAAATACCCAGAAGATTGTCAAAACTACAAGATATGTTCATATCTCACCTGATAAATTGTGTATGAAAAAAATAAAGAAAGGAAAATGTGAAAAGGTAGAAAAAAAGCAAAGAATGAAAGAAAACAGCGACAGACCTTTACAATTAGATAAAGATAATTACACGTGTTAATAGCAGGAAATAAAAACAAAAATAGATTAAGAAAGATGACACAGCATTATATGGCCACCACGGCCATCAGAAATCTTGTACTGTTCTATATACAATTTAAACCCTCATGAAAAAAAAAAGGGCGAATACACTTGATGATCTTTAATCATTATATTTTAAAAACAATATTTCAAAACACAACTTCAATCAAAAACAAAACTTAACATTCTCTCAAAACAACTGTTTTTATTTGTGTTTCAGAACACCCTTATCATTGTCCAAGTGAGCAGTTTCTTGTAAAAGGAAAAACTTCTACGATCCATTGTCGTATCAACGGAACTAATTACCTTGAGTGGACTTTTAACAATTCATCACTCAGGAACTCAACCCGCCATCTGGTTAATGAAATAGGCCTAACCATCTCAGAGGTTGAGTTATTAGATGAAGGGATTTATTATGTAACCGGACATGAGGAGAATACTGGAAAATCTGTTTTTAGAAACATCTCTGTCTCTGTTTATTGTAAGTCTTTTGTTTCGTTTTTAATTTGTTTTCAAACTTTTGTTAATCACACTCTGTGGTCACAAAAAGTGCCTTTTCAGGAATAAGAAAATGGCGAATCTCTGTTAAAGTTTAATGTGTACTAAATATACTTATAGTGATTTTTTTTTAAATGAACACTCTGTAACAAAAGGTATGTATATTTTTCCCTTATGGTTCTTTCATTGCTAATTATTTGTTACTATTTAGTGCCAGCATATGTCAATGTTTTGCTAGAAAAAAGATTAGAAATACTGTTTACAGTAATGAAATTACATCGGATCACTCATGTGGACAGCCATATCCTACACTCATTCAGTTTATATCTTTGTATGCATGTATCATTATCCAGCTACTCCCTCCCATAGGTTCGGAGTTAGCAGGACGAAACTTGACAGTCGAAACCTGGGTGACTTGGGGGTGTCTTTGCTCTATAACGTAGCCCTTCTACTAAGGGGTGGGGGCTAAAACGGGCCTGTGCCTGGGAGATCACCTAGGGATATGGCATCGTATTTTGTGACCCTCTCTCATAATCCTAGGGGGGGCATTATAAAACTGTCTTCATACCCTCACACACAAACAATCAGGAGTAAACTTGGCACATGTTCTCAAATATCAGGAGCGGTGTCCTAACGTTTCTTCAAGCATTCACTCCTTGGGGTAGCGTTAAAAGCTTTATCAGTTCTGGGAATCATGAGGGCCTTTGAACCTTACACCAGAGCACGAGTATTTTATATTAGTGCTACTTAATAGTGTTGATAAAAAAGTATTTGTTTGTTTGATTTTTGGAGAATTGTTTAGAGAAATGTATTTTGTTTATACTATGAAGTAAACAATACTAAGTAAGTAAATGATAATTTTACAATTCTGTATCAAAAGGAATACAATATGAAACTGTAATGTTTTTCTTACCAGATCCACCTCATTTTCGTCGTTACTACGAGGAGTACACTTATGACCAAGGAAGTTCTGCCATCCTGAGGTGTGACGCCATGGCCAATCCAAGGTCTACATACACTTGGACAAATAAAGTATTTAAAAATTACTCCATAAAAATCTTCTTTCATCCAAGATAAAGTGTGATTTAATGAGATTCTGTTGTGACATTTTTTGTGTAGTTATTTCATATAGCGTTAGATTAATTTGCATAGATTAATGTTTTATAAAGTTTTATCATAAATAGTTTTGTGATAGTCTTATTACCCACTTTACTTTGACCCTCTTTCATCACGATGAACATTGACTCTGAAGGATATCTCGTTCGATATGAACCATTTATTATAGGTAACAGTATGCAGTTAGGTTAATGGCAAAGGTTTTTTGATGGTCATTGCGGTTTTTAAATTCATCCCCAGTGATATTGAAATGGGTGGAGATTTTTTGACTTTGTTAATTAAGAAGTTTACCACAAATTGTTTTTATGTGTTTGAATAAATTTCAGATAAGAGGAGTATGGAAAATTCTGTTTTTGTTATATGTGAAGAAACTTTGTTCATCACATTGGAAATGGACCATGTTTTGGATTGGTATGATTGACCAATACACTTTAGATGTTAGTTACCATTCAAATGGTCCAACCTCTGCCACGATAATGTCATTGTTATATCGCCTTTGCCACATTTTTTGTTTTACTCTAGCACGTAACTTATCTCGTTATGTCACATATTTTTAATTATTTATTATACACAGTCTGCTCTTTAAGCTGCATTGACGCCATGCTTTTCCTTTGTGACCGAGATAGGCTATTTCCAGCTCTTGAGCAGCTCTCGTGAGGCAGAAAAGATAGATCTGAAATCTATTTTTACATGTCTGATGTTTAATATGAAAGGAAAAAAAAAATCTGTCTATTGATATACCAACTAGCTATTGGCACCCAACTGGTAGTTTTTGCTATGTATTTTGCATGGTAGGGCATAGTCTGAGAACCATTCTTCTTTCTCCGTTTTTCATCCTTTTTTTTTTACAGTTTCGATATTTTCCATTTCTGGTATCACAAATCATCACTGTAATTCACTGCTTTCAGTTTTTTTTTCTAGAGCAGACCTTCTAGAGCCGAATTTGAGTTTCAGGTGGGCCTAACGAACAATAAGCTTCATTGACTGTTGTGGTATAATTACAAACTACAACCTTCCTAAAACAAATGCCAACAGGATTTAAAGAGGAAATTAAGCATTTTCATGGGAAGGATATAGTGACAAATAATGGCTTTCAGGTAGTTAAAAACAATGCTAATCGGGCTATTAGTGGTGGATTTTATTATAACAAGCAGGTTCAGTGTAGACTGTGGGAAATAGCAACAGAATTTCAAGAGGAGCTTAAACTTTTACAGCTAAGAGATACATCAGCTAACAATGACTTCCAGGAAATAAAAAAGAGTACTATTACGGTTAAAAAATAGTGGATTTATTTGTAATGAGTCTATTCTATTGAGCACCATATTTCAGCCTTTATCTTGTGCGGATGATAAACTTGAGGCTGGAAGGATAATAAAAGGGACAGATAGGGATGGGAATGAAAAACTCAAGGAGATTTTGTTATAGAAGATTCTTTAGTATGGCACATGGATAGGATAGTCTGTGGAGTAAATAGAGAGAAATGAATTACATTATGTTATCTAGATGTTGGGGTGGAGGATATAACCGACAAAGCAAGTGATATGGTAAAGGGTTCTTGTAGTGATGCAGTATTTGCAGTGGCTAATGATGTAGGGGAGTGGAGGTCAGAGGCCCTTGTTGTTAAATACAAGGCACTAATAAAGCTATTAAAATAAAAGTACCAGAATAACTTAATTTTGTCAGAGATACAGCCCACACTTAAGAGTGGGAATAAAATTATAAATAGGTCACTAGAGTTGGATGCTAGTGTAAGGGTGGGTTGCCTGTTTGGAATTTTGGGATTAGTTTAGTGGGTAAAAGGAGCCTTTTGGAATGGATGTATACATTTAAATAGGGTAGGGCTAGCTTGTTTGCAATGGCTATTAGTTCAACTGTAAGGGCAAATTTAAACCAGGATTAGACAGTGGAGATTGTTAGAATAATGATTGAAAACTATGATGTAGAGACGGGTATAGTGTGGGAACAAGGTACAAAAGTAGTTATATTGGTAGGCTAAACTGTTATTATTGTAATTCTAGAAGTATACGAAATAAAATGGATGTCTTTAGAGCACTGGTTGGAACAGAGACTTTTGGTACAATGGGAATAACTGAAACATGGATAAATAAAAACAATTTTGATGGGAGAAATGTTTTGAAATACAATGTTGTAGGTTGTTTAAGAGGGATAGGGTGCTAAAAAAGGAGGAGTAGCTTTATATGTAAAATGTGAGCCAGAGCCAGTTCAAGTTAAAGATATCAAAGTAATAGCAGTGATGCTGTATCTATTCGTGTTTCTGTGAATGATTATAAGAGGAGAAGTCGTCTGGTTGGAAATTGTTTGGAATATGTTCGAATCAAATCATGAAGGAGGCAGGATTGTAGAAACTGTAAAGGATAGTTTTTCAACAATTGGTTAAGAAACTTACTAGGAACAATGCTTGACATGTTTGACAACACTCTTATGTATCCAATGATTGGAGACATCGATGCATGTCCGACACTACACTTGGAATGTTGATAAAACATTGGTAGGAAATATTTATATTTTGTTCTCCAAAGTATATAACCGAGCTTATACTGCTAAACTCAAGTGAAAAATGAGAATTACTGAATACCAGGAGGCCAGAGACTTTTATAAACCTTGCTTTTGCTAACCATACCTTGAGTGCTATCTCTGTCTGACATAACATCTATAGTGATCACCTTATGTTTGAGGTGAATGTGAAGCCTTGGAAGACATTGTCTTATAAAACAACATAGAAACGCATCTAAGGCTGAAAAGCTTTCTGACAATGTTGTACCATCAATAATCTCTCCATCAAGCGAATTTAAGGCAACAACTTAGGAAAAAGTCCCGTACTGCTGGAACACTGGTATTGATAAAGGCTGGAGAGAACACAGTCAAGCCCAAGCTGAGTTTGTGCAGTTAAGGCATAGCCCAACTGGAAGAGAAAAGGTTAGGATTGCATGAAATAAAGCCTTTGCTCTCTACAGACATTTAGCTTCCAAAGCACAAGAAAATGAAATTGAATAAACTGTACAGAAAGGCAAATCTCATACGTACTTCATTTTGGCTCTTTCACAAACTTATGGTTGGTACAGGAAATGAAAACATAGTGATGTATTTCATCTACAGTGACGAAAACACCCCCACTCCATACAGAATTAAAACAATGTCTTTATGTGCCGAGACATTAACCACAGTGACACGAAAGATGAAATTACTGCTACAGCATCAACTACTCACAGATATATAAATCATATTTAGTTTGGTCAAGATACACAGATCTATGAATGCATTTAAAAATGGAGCTTCAAGTCCAGATGGTGTAAGAAGCTTTTAACATTAAGAAGCTTACAGAAACCTAACTGCTGAATATATCATTAGAGTATCAAATAACTGGGCAACAGACAGCATCCCTGAGATATGGACTAATACCTTATTAAATCCTTACCCAACTCAATGAATGAATGTTCTCATCTTAGAGACAACTGAATCATTATCCTACGAAAATCATTTGCAATATCCCATGGAATACTGTAGTTAGAAGCCTTGCCTATCAGATTGAATCACTCCTAATCTCATCATTAGGTTGTTATCATGGTGAAAGAGAAACCTGAATCAATGCCGCTAATTTCTCAGCAGCTACATAGGAAGGTGCATTGAAGTTAGTCAAAACACATTGAAAATAGATTTGGGTGTAGAAGACGCCTATACTAAAGTTCATCTGCCCATCATTGCAGACGAAATGCTCAGAATAGGCAACATTGTAACATGTAAAAGACGAGTAATAGCACCTTTAAGCATGGAAGTAAGCAATCAGATCAGGCTGGTTCACAACCAATACTGGTTTTCCTCAAGGATCATCACTCTTGCAAGTTCTTTTCAATATCTATGCCATGGATCTAGCCAGCTTTGACAGTTCAACCAGATGCAGTACACTAGCCTTCACTGATGACATTCAGGTATATAGCAGAAGCTGAAATTGAAAGAAAGATGTGACAAGGTTAGCAAATGGTGGAGTCACACAGTAATAGTCATCAATCCTGTCAATGCCACAAACATGTTCTCCACATTCGAAAAGAAAAAAAAACATACTGACAAGAATATACCATCACCAACTGCTCCAGGAAACTATCATAGGAGGACTTGTGCTATTTAGTCACAACTGAGATAATTGGTCAGCACCAGATCTAAGACATTCTTTGTGGAATAAATATTTGACGCCACTGGGCATGTAGAAATTAGGTTATAAAAATTTTGGCATAACACTAAGTAGGAAAAGCTTGTCAACACTTGTTTTAAAGACCACGATCTACAATCATCTGCTATCATAGCCATACTCAGCAAATAACTATAGAGCTAATTGTGCATCCATTGTCTCAAAAAACAACAACAAAGATCATTCAAGCTTCCTACAAGTAGCACAACTACAAACCATAAATCACCTTTCTTTGGATTACTGCAAATATAAAGTGACACTAACATAATGTTTGTGGCTAACACTCAGGAAGACGTTCATACATTCAGAATATCAGAGCATCTGCAACGTTCCACCACCTGGATGTATGTATCAGGTCATGCAGGGGTTGAGCTGACCAAGAAAGTTGACATGTTCGAAAGAGAAGCCTCTATCAAATCTGGTGCAAGTGTATTGGCAGGATATTAATGTCCTCTGTACTAGTAAAGCAAAAACAGCAAACATGGGAAGTTTTCATTGACATTTAAAGGGAATGAGACTGTTGGAAAATGAATTGCAGAATGGAATAGCTAAGAAAAACAATAGATGGGGAATCAATAAGACAGTATATAACTAAAAGGTCACTCGTACTGGTAACATCAGTAAAGGAACTCTTCTACATTCCAGGAGGCAGAGCATGTCCACATGAAGAATAAGCACCTATTGATATAACCTCTGGGACTGTCATCTACTATTCAGCTCAACTCGACTAACATATGTTGTATTAAAACAAATGTTTCAACTGTTTATTTTCCATATTCAGTCAGTCATGAGCCACATTTTATCCTATTGGTATAGGTATTTCCCTTTTGATTACACCTGTTCCTAGAGCCACATTTTATCCTATTGGCATAGGTATTTCCCTTTTGGTAAGACCTGTTCCTAGAGCCACATTTTATTCTATTGGCATAGGTATTTTTCTTTTTGATAGACCTGTTCCTAGAGCCACATTTTATCCTATTGGCATAAGTATTTCCCTTTGGTTAGACCTGTTCCTAGAGCCACATTTTATCCTATTGGCATAGGTATTTCCCTTTTGGTTAGACCTGTTCCTAGAGCCACATCTTATCCTATTGGCATAGGTATTTCCCTTTTGTTTAGACCTGTTCCTAGAGCCACATTTTATCCTATTGGCATAGGTATTTCTCTTTTGATTACACCTGTTCCTAGATTTTTATGACTAATATTTTTGAAGTCTTGGTTAAAAATAAAAGCAAATGAAAAAAATGGTCTTTATTAATGATATTCCTGCAAACAGGCGTCTAGTATCACAAATATTTTAAAACCAGAGAGATCCTCGCTTTTATCCATTGTCTTGCACTCTAACCATGAAATAAGTACTTAAAGTGATAATTCAATTGCCAGCATCATCACATGATCCTTATATTTTGCATGCGAGAGAGGGAAAAGTGGCTATTCAGAGCAGTAGGTAACATTAAATCAGCTATATGTGATAATTATCAAAATTGTAAAAGGTTGACTTATATTTGCAGGTTAAATTATTTTTTTCTGGTATACTTTAATCAATCATCAACATCATCACGAATCCGGGAGTTATTATCTATGTAAATTAAGCAATTTTGCCTTGTCCCACCTGTGGTATAAGGTATTATTACATTCTGATGAGAATTCAGAAGTTAGATACAGATCAAATGTAAAGACATTATAAGATAGTAATGAAAATAAGTGTAAAGTTCATTGAAAGTATATATAAATATACATGTTTAATATGATGTGAAAATGAGAAGCTGACTAAACAAACCATATACCATGTCTGAGTGGCAAGTCAGACTTCGACAACAAAACAAAGTTCAAACAAATGGCATGGATTTGTAAATCCAATACAAAAGAATACGATGTGGAAGAAAAATGGGAATACCCCCAAAAAAGCCCCATTCTCAGTGATCAGATACCAAAAAATGTACCTTTTAGTGCCCAGGCTTTCTCAAGTGTCCAATTTGATGTTGTTCTTTACAAAATGCATACCACCTCTTTATATTAGCAAGGACAGGTGTAAATGGTGATTTCCACTACCCATTCTATGAACTTCTTTACAAACTACATGCATTTTGCCATGTCCCCAATTATCTGTTTTTATAAATATAAAAGCATTATGTACTCTATATATTCCCCTTTGAAGAAAAAGTGAAGTAAAGGAGTTCACGCAGTTTCATTTGCCCCAGAACACTGGGTTCATAGAATGGGTAATGGAGATCACCATCTACACCTGTCTTTGCTAATATAAAACTTTATTTACCATCCATTCTAAAAATACAAATATGAAACCCATAATCAAAATGCATACCACCTCCGGCAGCTGAAATATTACTACAGAAAGAAAAAGGCGGCAGAAGGGAAACCTTCTTACAATTTGTTTGATTTTTGCCTTTTTGTTCTAGGTACAGTGTAATCTGGTAAAGAAGAACACACGTGAAAAACAGTAGTCATCTTCATCAAAGTGGGAAAATATGACAGAATGTTGCCCGAGTGCCAGATTTTTGGCACAAGGTTTTTCAGTAGTTATATTTTCAAGAACTGTATAAATCATACTTATAGAAGAAGATTTTTTAACATTTTCCAGTTGAAAAATGAAAACTTAAGAAAGTATGGCCCTTTAACTAAAGAAGCTGGAAAGAGAAATAAATAGCTAGAAAAAGAACTAACAGAAAAATAAAATTTAGTTACGTGGAAAAGTTAGGCTTGCACTTGAACGAAGAATAAAAACACTTGCAATAGAGATTAAACTTAGAAAATAATCCAAGTATGCTAGTTACTGTTTATTATGTTGAAAGGGAGTGTATATTTTTGACATGATGAGGAGCAGCTTCTATAGTTGACAAACATGTTGAGAAGACGTTTTTGTGCTGGGCTTTTGTAAAAGAAACTAATGGCTTGTTTAATTAGCCTGTTCTCAACTGAAGATGTGTAGATCCACCTTGTATGTAAGATGGAACGTGAAATGCCATGTGTAGTGCACAGTCTTGCAATTCATGGGAGTTGTTATCCACCACGATGCAACTTATCATAATTTCGTTAGTCTAATGTAAACATTGCAGATAAGTAGCAACACAATGTTGTATCTTATGTGATGAATTCTAGAGCGTAATTTATACAGTACTATATATTAGTTACATATGATTTCTAAGTGAACTTGTTGAAAGTAATGCCGAGAAACATTATCGTATATATATATATATATGAAGGTGATGGATGTGCCATATAGTTTTAATTTGACTTTCTTTAGTCTCATGTTTAAATTATTCGGAAAATAATTGCTGGATATTTAATGAATTTAGAGCAGTTCACCACTTAGTGCATCATATGGTAATTTAGTTCAGTAAAGTCTGGATTCTGACAGCTACGACTGGTTGGGAGACACGAGATATGCTACATACCGCTGCGTCATCGACGTCATACTGTATGAGTTAGTGGTATAGTAGAAAAGGTCAAAGAGCAAAACGTTAAATGAGAAGGGGTGTAACACTACGCTGTTAAAGGGTACTGTGGTTTGTGAGAAATCCATCTTACAAACATGTATTATAAGTTCTCATCTTGATCCTGTTATAACAGATGGAGTCAAAAGATTTCTCGACATTTAAGAAGATGGTGGCATGATTACAAATAAAACCATGGACGGTTGTTTCAGCTCATCGCATCAAAGGGTCTGAGTTTACGAACAGTGTTTGTGAAATAATGTTATTATGTTCTATATGCCATATTAGCTTGTAGAGAAAAGTTTTAATAGAAGTTTAACGATACAGTTAAGTAGGCTGATTGTGTTGGGTAACATCCGGATCTAATATAGATATTAAAAAGGGGATATAGGCACTGTATTAAATTATTGGAGTAATTTTGAAGAACTGGATTACTCATACATTCCGTGTTTTTAAATCCTAGATGTTAACTTATAATTTATGATATTGTGGTTATATTGTCGTGCGGTTGACAAGAGGTTTCATTTGATACTGTTGCGGGAGAGTTTGGGATATAATAGGGGTGTTTGATGACTATGTGATTGCTTCCTACATCATAATTACTCTTGTCAGGGTATCAAGGTTAGGTGTACTTAAAGTACTCTGTAAACATGTTAACGTTTTTGCTGTCTGTAGCGGCAAGGTTGTTGTGTGATATAGCCTAGTTTGTGAGTTGTCTCTGAAGGTATTTATAATTCTGTTCAAAAGAGTTTTTTTTTTTTTGTCAAGTGAAATGCAAAAGATTTTCCCATCTTAATGTTTGTTTTGAATTTCGCACAAAGCTACACGAGGGTTATCTTCGCTAGCCGTCCCTAATTTAGCAGTGTAAGACTAGAGGGAAGGCAGCTAGTCATCACCACCCACCGCCAACTCTTGGGCTACTCTTTTGCCAACGAATAGTGGGATTGACCGTCACTTTATAACGCCCCACGCTGAAAGGGCGAGCATGTTTGGTGTGACGGGGATTCAAACCCGCGACCCTCAGATTGCGAGTCGAGCGCCCTAACCACCTGGCCATGCCGGCCCCCATCTTAGTGTCTAATGACACTTGGTGTATTATTTCTAATGTTGTTTATTAAGTCTTGAATGAGGGATCGTATGTGGCTATAAATCGGTAACGTGTCTCCGGATAGGTTTATGTATTTCTGGTGTTAATTTCCAGGAGTTGATTACGTATTTTTAGGAGGTACTTGACTGTCTATAGTTTAGAGAATTGCGAGAGAAGTTTTTGGCAGAATATTTATCTATTTATTGTGAGCACTGCAAAGTGGGTAGACGCCTGTCGAGTTTGTTTTGGAATACTAACCAATTTATTTCAATGAATTAATATATTCTGCACTTTTAAATGAATCCATTGTATATGTTGTTCAGTGACAGCTGAAAGGAGACGAGGCCCACGATATTGTTGTTCAGGAGTTAGATGTAACAGGGAAAGGGGAACAACTGTCAGGTCTAAAATGTCATGCAAACCGTTACAGTGTACGTATTTGTGTGTTATGAAATACTAGTGGAAAAATAAATGTACTATAGGAAAAATACCGTTTATGTTTTAATGTTTAGCGTTGAGATTACCAAATACAATTACATTATCATTCGAGTTTAAGACATGTTGAATGAAAACTGTGTCAGGTCAAGTTGGTATGGAAATGTAATTATCTATAATGGTAATGACGGGAAAGTTTTTAACATACAGAGAATATGGTCGTGTCAGGTAGAACTCTGGGTGTTCAACTGAATAATTTGATATTTTTCCTGAGTAGAAGGGCAATATCTTGTCTGCTAGAGGACTTGTGTTTTGACAGGATGTGGTAGTTGAAGGGTGTGGAGAGAAAAATAGTTGATGATCAGTTCGGTATTGTTTTGGAAATGGTTAAAATGTTGTCATTAATATGTTTGTATAGCTGTAGTAACTTGCATTTCTTGTAGTTCCAACAGTGCTGGATGTTAACATTAAAAAACTGATAAAGAAAAGAACTTACGTGAAGTAGCAGTTACCAGGGTGAGAAGGATTACCGTATGATGTTCTCATCATTTAGTTTCTAAGTCTGGCATAGTCTGCTCTGTGAAGACGTAGGTAATATTCAGCTATTTCACAGATTTGCTTGAAAAACATCAGAGGATATTTGGCTGTTTCTGGGTCAGTAGAATTGGTAAAGACGTCCATAACAAAGACAACAGGATCCTTCGTTTCATGTAAACTTATTTTTCAGTGTGTAATGTAGGCTGGGAGTGTTTGTCTCATTGCTACTGTATGTTTTTGCTTGCTGGTTGGGCTGTAGTATCGTTCGTGTTCTTGAGAATAATTTGGCTTTTGTTGTCGTGATGGCTGACTTTTGATGAATGTTATTTTGGTAGCTGATCGACTTATGGTCGATCTAATCCTCTAGTCTTTCATTCATACTTGCTGGTATTACAAGCATACACGGTTGACACAACTGGTTGGTTTTCGGAACACTTTATCTTAGCTGTTCTGGTATGGCAGAACTGTTGGCAGTTGAAACACTATAAAAACAGTGGTAGGTATGCATTAGACTCTTCGACAAATTAAGGCGAGTACTATATGAAGGTTCTTGACTTGAGAAGTTGGATGGCTTGCAGAGGTTTTTGTAGTGTGACTCTGATCAGGGAGGTCATTTCGCCTCTCTTGAATGATTCTATGCAAGAAGCCTTCAGAATGATGTATACTTGCTTAGTTATTTCTTTTTGTATTTCATCGTCGGCTATATCCACTGGAACTTCTCAGATGTTGATTATTCATTTAGATGAGGTGTAACACCATTGTTAACTGTAACACCATTGAGTGGTGATAAAGCTGATGTTCTCATTTGGGGCAGAGCAAATTCCACTCCTTGGTAGGCGGTGCACATTCATGAGGCTAATGTGCGGGAACAGGAACCGAAAGCTGTTGAAAGGTTGGTGGAATATCCTCAACGATTATAGCTGGAGGGTGTGTATCTACAGAGGTGCTAACTAGCTTGATGTTGATATACATGTCGTTTTCTACAATAGTTGAGATTGTATAGCTGCTGCTTGAGGAATTTGGAGTCAGTAATATTGAGGGTACTTTCGCTTGAGGAGTTAACTTCTGAATCCAACAAAGAGGTGAGAGAGCATCAAAGTGTCTTCATCTGCTGATTAGCAGTGTTGTTGTTGGACTTCTTTATATCTTGCTATCATGTAGACGTATGGTGAGCAGTGTGCCAGGAAATCCTGAACGGACTATTAGATAGGATAGGACAAAGGAACAGAAAAAAACACATTCTTCTTCACCTTGATTTTAATCAACAGCATTGGATGTGTCACTAATGATCTTTACACGTAATTACTTTATTTGGTTCCCCATATATTTGTACATGTGGGCTTTCAATATGTGATATTTACAATGAACTATTCTTTGTTTGTTTTATTCTTTAGTGTACATAACTTCGAAACAGAAAATAAATTGTCAAAAAAAAAAGAACACTGATTCCTCAGCTTGCACTAGTCTAATTACTGATGTGTAGCTTAATTGAGTTATCTTTGCTTTCTATTTTAGTATGGACACATCATAAACTCCAGTTATTCTTCGAGAATGTTAGTGGATGCATGGGGCTCACTACATGTAGAAGATCTCAGGTCTGAAGATGCAGGCTTGTATAGTTGTGGTGCTTCAAATAGTCTTGGATTCGCAAGTAAAGATGTCCGATTAATCGTGTCGATATCGAATAAAACAATTTCAAGTAAGTGTTCAGCATCTTAAATGTTCAATGATGCCTTAAAAACATATTCATATTGTTCCAAAGTTGTGCTTAAATTTTATCCAATATTCATTTAACCACATTTATTTTGGATTAAAGTGAATAGTGGTCAACTGGGAATTTTTGTTTTTTGTGACACAAGTGCTCGTTCCATTTTTAATGACCATAAACGTGGTGGCCTGTGGTGTTCTTACCCCATGCTCATCCAGAACATTTCCTTTTGAAAACACATGGGAATTTTTGTTTTTTGTGACACAAGTGCTCGTTCCATTTTTAATGACCATAATCTTGTGCAATTTTAAGTTATGACAACCTAGCATCAAGTACTTTCCCAAATGCTACTCTAACTTTGGCCTGTGGGTATTTAAATGCTTATAATCCACTTCTGTGGGTCTGCACATTCTGACGTTAATGATTTACTCTTAACGATGAAACCCGTTCTTGTTAAGAGCCTTACTGTGGCAAAGTTCCTGCCTTACTACAATATCTAATAATATAAGTTTTAAATGTGCTTGTAATGTTCATGTAGATATTTTAGTAAGCTTGAGGGATTATGTTGCTATAATTTAGGGTTTGATGCCCATAGTGGACAATGCATATACACTAAGTCACAAACTTTTGTTACACATCATTTTCCACGTATGACTAAAATCTTATTATTGCTGCATCTCCTATTTAATATTTTATAAAACAAATTACTCTTCAGTCAATGATACCCTACTTGTGAATACTATTTCTTAGCTTAGTTATGCTATCACCATTGGAAAATCATTAGCTTCCTGTTAGAGATGGAACTTCAGTTCCAACAAACCAATTGCTATATGACGAAAAGCTTAATGCTGTATTTCTCTGTCAATTTACAGTCTGTATCAATCAAATTAATAAACATTTTTGTTTAAAATTGATAAAAATATTTTATTAGCTGAAGTAATGCATAACAACGCAATGTGTCAAAAATATTACCATATATGTATGCTAAAGTTAACTACATAAAATCAATATTTAATCTGTATTGATAAAATATCATCCTAGATTAAGTATGTCGCTTATATTTTGTAATCAAATGAAAAACTGTTAAGATTTTAAGACTTACCGTTGTGTAGCTTTAGTCAATGTAATTTTTCTGAAGCTTAATTCTAAATCAAGTTTGTTCGAAGAAATGTGTACAGATTTTTTCTAATATTTCACATTGGTTTAATTTTTTTTATCCTAGATGAAACTGAATTATTTCCCGAACTAGAAGTTGTCAACGTGACTGTAAACAGCATCCAACTGTACATAACCAGCAGCTCTTCTGAATGGTTTAGCTATTATTACATCACTTTCCGTAACCAGTACGACACGTATAACACAACAGTCAGAAAACGTGAGTTTCCTTAAACCTTATATTAGCTTCGTAATGGAATAAAATTAATCAGATATTTTTGACCACTTCTCAAAGAAAGCTCGAAATGAAGTTTTTCTTCCCTTTATCGTGATGCGCAGCTCATTCTCATTTTCTACATAGACGTTATAAATATAGCTATTTATATAATTTTACGGGAAGTTACTAATACACGTTGAATTATGCTTAAATGAAGATCTCGAAGTCCTCATAAGTACCATTTCATTTCGGCCATATTGTTAGTTAATACACGACTGTTTC
>NW_013675146.1:2934-5137 GCF_000517525.1 Limulus polyphemus | reverse complement strand
CGTCACTTGACTTCCGCTGTCGTAACAGTATGATGAAGGCCATGAAATGCATTTTTATATAGTAGCAAACATAGTCTGCAAAGTAGTTTCTGGTCTACTTGAATTCTGCATGGAGATATTTTGTATAATCAGATGTTTTATTAAAGATTTGTTTACAAAGTGACCTGTCTTGGCTGTGTTTTAGTGTAAAATACAGTCAAATTTCATTTATAATACATTATATAAGTTTATACATTATTACTATTTACAATTAAGTTCTTAAACTTATTTTTCTTAAAACATAGAACAGTAAATAAATAAGTATAGCAAACTATTATCTCTTCTAGTTACGAGCTTTGTACTCGTTTTCTTCTTACCTTAGATTGCTAAGCCTTATCAAATTTCGCACGTGGAAGATATGAAACGAAATAATTTTTATTTAGGTTTATATATATATATAAATTTGAAATAACCAAAAATAATAAATAACTACACCAATACCATAGATTTCCACTATAATTTATCAAACTTATTAACTAAGCTGTATTTAGGGCTAAAAAAATATGGAATTTCGAGCCGACCAAATACTAAACTTATCAGTTTGGAATCTTGGGTCGAAAGGAGTCGACGTCATAATACTTCAAAATGGCTGAGAAAGCAGCTAGAGGGACATTCTGAGCTTTCGATTGGTTATTCACATGTCATAGACAGAAGTACGTGTACATAAGAAAGTGTTTCCAAAAATGGAAAGAAGTGGGCGGAGCCACTATGCGTGTTTCAGTTTTTGAGTGATATCTCAACAAATAGAAAAGATAGGAGGTTCTTATTTTATATTATACCTTGTTTCTAATTCGTAAGAAACTATACACTTTGTACTTGGACGTCACAAACAAATAATTTGAACCAATGCTACATTCAACATACCACGTAACACACAAAAATCGATATTTAGATGTGTTCTTTTAATAGTTACTTTAGAATTTGACTAATCTATAATACTAAAACTTGAATAATAATCAACAATTTGATACCAAACTTATTGACATAAATTCATAAAATAGCAAATCAATAACATTTTGAATGTAAGTCAACAAACGTGATGACATGACGATAGTGTATTATTGTGCCATGTTACTTGAACCTTCTGAGTTTTCTCTTTTTAATTGAGTGTTATTGCATGATTAGATATGGTAGGATGTGGAACGTTATCGACCACTGTAGGGGTATAAATATGCGTCGAAAATTTAGATTGAAAGATAGATCTATATTTTGTGATCATAAATTTATTCTTAAAGAGTGTATAGTGGCGATTTTTAAAGTGAAATTATCACAGACTGTATTGTAATAACAGAGCAGGAAGAATAATTCGTCTTGTCAAATTGTGTTCTATAGTAACTGAACCAGTCTGTGTGGACTTTGACGAAAAAGAGACAATTATTCAAAGTTCTGGATAAAACTGTGATAACCAACAGTGTAACTAACATTTTTATATACGTTTGACTTGTTTTGATATATTATCTTAAAACAAGTGGGCTGTGCGATGTTTGTTTATTGTTGAAATTTATCGCCAACAAATCACAGATACTGACTGTAAAGAATCCGGTCCAAACATAAATAATGACTTACAAGTTTGTTTGTAATTAAGCACAAAGCTACATAATGGGCTATCTGTGCTCTGCCCACCACGGGTATCGAAACCCGGATTCTAGCATCTTAAGTCCGCAAACATACTGCTGTGCCACTGGGGGCATGACTTACAAATCACCATTTTCTTTGCATCATCATCTATTGTCTTTAAAGTGAAGTATGATGTTATTACGAAGTGACATTTAATAAATTTTACGTTTTGTCATTGTCTTTGTTTTTATTTCGTGTCCATTTGATGTGCTTATTTATCTAACCTATGACATAATTTTGTGTTTGTTACTTGCTTTAGTGGCCTTTTCTAGCAGGAAAATGATCTAACTAATTATATGCTTTATGTTATGTAATCTTGGGTCTTTCTGTAATTAAAAAAAAATCGAAAGAAATTGGATGATGTTTGTAACAATAAGAAATTTTATTTTGAATAAGAACATATTTAGATCGTAAGAAAACTCCAACTTGATACTTCATTATAAATTTGATTTTTTGGGTACAAAAGACTTGTAATCTTTAATAAAAGTTCTACCAAATATTGCGAAGATACACGTACCGCATTAAAAGTTATAGTATAAATACTTAA
>NW_013675146.1:0-1978 GCF_000517525.1 Limulus polyphemus | reverse complement strand
TCACCCTTATTAAATTTGTGCCACCTGAAGTCTTTGATTTACCATGGTGCACCAGCTGCCTTGACAGTTCTGAGAGAGATATATGACTCCAAATAAAGTAGAACCCTTATTGCTCTCACCCTTATTGAATTTGTGCCACCTGAAATCTTTGATTTACCATGGTGCCACCACTACCTTGACAGTTCTGAGAGATATATGACTCCAAATAAAGTAGAACCATTGGAAGATGGACAGTATTATTTAGCTGTGTATCACATTTTCTGATTACTAAAAGCAGTATTGGCCATGAATGATAGTCACGTTTTGCGAACTTCGCGATTAACGTCCTCTGGTAATAATTATTCTTAGCATTAGAGTCGTCTGTTTCATTGTCTCATAACTGACATATGTTTATCTATCAAATATTATAGCTTTTTTGTTGATTAGTTTTCAAATTATGGACTTTAGTATAGGCCCAATAACTTCAAAATAACCTTGTTTATTTAAGGTTTGAGCAGTGATATCTACACGTTAATGGACCTCACACCAGGTGATGCTTTCCGAATCAAAGTAGCTGGAAAAATGAACCTATATGAAGGCAATATGACAGAGTTTTCTCGTGAAATTTTTGTCCAACTCTTACCACCTTCACCCTATCTGATTGTCAACCATGTACATGACAGTAGTGTAAAGCTGGAGTGGATTCCTCGAGGTGCATATACTACAAGCTATGGATGGAATGGCCTCAAATCAGTCGAAATCCAGTACCAACAGGTAGGTGATTATTTAATTGAAATTTTTTATTATACTCTGTCACGACATATTTAGTTACTGTTCTGGCTTGTAGGTTAATAATTACGCGAACAAACTTTCTTTGCAGTTCATTACAGTTTATCGCTAACTTTACAATATATTAGTACTAACTTTTTTGTTAGCAGGCATGACACAGCTTTAATTGAAATGTTTTTAAATCTAAAATTGCTACTAAAACACTGAACAAAGTTCACGGAGTGATAAGACTAACTCACCGATAAAACTGAACAATCACAATTGTTAAATTTCTCCTCGTACCTACAGCGCAAACTAAAAATTTACCAATTAATGTACTCGCTAACTCAGTAACTGATCGACAACACTGTAACAAATTCTCAAACTAAATAACAATCAATCAACAACTGACTAGTTAGTTAATCAACCAAAACAACAGTTTATTTTTTTGTTTCGTAATTATTCAAAAGACTCCTCCTTTCTCAACAAAATATGAGAAGTCATTACTCATCACTTTATATAAAAACTAAACATCCCTCTAGCGAACAATACAAACATCTATATTAATTCGTTAAAACATAGCAGCCTACAACAACACCGTTTAGACTTTAGACGTTTTAATCACATTAAAAATATTAAAATTTGGTTTGTTTGGAATTTCGCACAAAGCTTCACGAGGGTTATCTGCGCAGGCCGTCCCTAATTTCGCAGTGTAAGACTGTCATCACCGCCAACTCTTGGGTTACTCTTTTACCAACGAATAGTGGGATTGACCGTAACATTATAACGCCCCCACAGCTGAAAGAGCGATCATATTTGGTGGGATGGGGTTTCGAACCCGCGACCCGCAGGTTGCGAGTCGATCGCCCTAACCACCTGGCCATGCCGGGCATATTAAAATTTGATGAACATTGTTTATAGAATTTTAGGATTTGTTTTTTTCCATTTGAAATAAAGTAGTTTTAACTATGCTTATTTTATTTATTTCTAGATGACTCAGAAAAATGGAGAACTTCATAAGGAACAAAACTGTGAAGTCCTCATTATTAAGAAACCCTGTGCTGGCAATACGCATGTGATTGGTGGACTTCCCAAACCTAATTCACGTGTGTATACCTTCCAAGTTCGGGTAGAGAATGGCGCTGGTTTTAGTGATTGGGTTTCAGTTTTTATTAAATATTAGTTAATAGAAACCATATCTGGATATTTCAAAGCTTAACTTTCAAAACAG
>NW_013675145.1:15265-23911 GCF_000517525.1 Limulus polyphemus | reverse complement strand
CAAGATTTAGGTAATAATCTTCAATTTGAACAGTTACTAGATGGAAAATGGAAACAAAGTTGAACAAGATGATCACATTAATTCTGAGAAAAATTGGGAAGTTTAAAGAATGATGACGTGCCTGAGTAAGATAATATTTACCCAAGAGTTTTGAAAGAGGTTAAGGATTGGATATGTAAGCCATTTGCTATTATTTATTCCACATCCTTGAATAATGAGCAGGTGCCAGAATATTGGAATTTGGTTATTGTTACTCCTCCTTTCAAAGGAGGTGATAAAAATTGTAATAGTAATTATAAGCATATTAATATTGCATCAGTGGTGAGAAAATTTTTTGAAAGTTTGATAAAAGATGTTTTGCAAAGTCATTTAACACAGTTTAAAATTTTGTTGGATAGTCATCATGGTTTTATTAGGGGGAAACCTTGCATTACTAATATTTTGACATTCTTTGAAGAGGTTACTGCTTACATAGATGAAGATATAGGTGTGGATATGGCATATCTGGATTTTCACAAAGCATTTGATAAGGTGCCACATAAAAGGATTGTTAAGAAAGTTATTTCTGTAAGTGTGGTGGATAGGTTGGCTCACTGGATAGAAAACTGGCTAGATGGAAGAAAGCAGAGAGTTGTTATGAATGGAGTTCTGTCAAATTGGATTAATGTCATGATTGGGGTACCTTAGGGCTGGCTCAGTATTAGAACCTTTGCTCTTTTTGAATTACGTCAATGACATGGATGAAAGAATGGGCAATGGATTATTTAATTTTGTTGATGATGTTAAAGTTTTGGGTGTTGCTGGACTTGGATTATTTGATGAGTTAGGTGAATGAATGACAGATAGCTTTTGATTATAATAAATGTAAGGTATTGAATGTGGGATATCACAACTTGAATTATGAGTATAATTTTGATAGGAATAACCATAATATATGGAAGAAAAAGATCTTGGTGTTCTGATTGTTCACTCTCTTAAGCCATCCAAGCAATGTACTGTTGCTAGTAGTAGGGCAAATTGTAAAAGTCTAAAGAGGTTATAATGTCATTGTGTAGACCACATTTGGAGTATTCTGTCCAGTCTTGGGCTTGTTTCTTCAGAATGAACATTGAATTGTTGGAAAGGGTTAAGAGGAGGGATACTAGTATGATACCTTGGATGGAAAGTTTGAGGATAGATTAAGATCTCTGACCTTGTTTTCTCTTGAAAAAAGAAGAGTTAGAAGTGTTCTGATTGAGATGTTTAAGATTGTTAAGGGAATTGATAATGCTGATGCATCATTTTTTTTTCAGACTTAATGGTGTGAATGGTAGGACTAGGGGGCACAGATATAAATTTTGACAGGGTAGGAGTCATTTTCAGCTGAGACAGATTTATTTTTTAACACTGATTGGTCTCTGGAGTGGGTTGCTTTCAGATGTGGTGGATACAGTTGATTTAATGGAGTTTAAGGGGAAACTTGATAAATGTTGAATGATAAGGGCTGGCTTTAATGTATGTTGTTATTATCTCTTATGTTTAATATAGTGAATATGACAGCCCAGATGGACCAAAAGGTCCCTTGCTGTATAGCTAACTGAATGGATAGAAAATGCTGAAATGTTATTCACATTTTAGGATCATGGTGGAATGACAGGAAGGAGACATAGCCAACACAGCAGAGACAAGGGAAAGAAGATATTCACATCATCTTATAGTAAAGATGTAAAACTCCATTCTTCAGAAAATGCATGGAAACCTGCTCGTCAAGCTGAGAAACCAAGCTCTCAAGAAGAACAGAAAACTCAGGTATGCTAAGCAATAACTATGAGCTATTTTTAAGGTAATGTATTAATGAAAATGGCTATTTTATTCACAGTTGTACTTATTGCTTCAGAAGTAAAGATTTTGGTAATTTTTCCTGTTCCACTTTGGTTTTTAAGATAATAGCAATGCATGAAATAAATTTGATTAAGTACAAAAACTTTATTGAAAAGCATGTGTAGTAGTGAAAGTTATGGTAGTTATATTTTAGTTTAGGTGTTGACATTTTTATGTGAATAAATAACCACATTTTCTAAATTGAACATTTGATAAAATATTATAATAAATTCCAGAGAGATGGATTTCTCATATATAAAAAAAAAAAAGAATACTTATCATTAGTTAACCCTATGCTTATAATGTTGATCAAAGTGTAAATGTTATAACATTTTACAGAGTTATATTCAAAGTTTAATGAAACAACTTTATTATCAATGTATGTAAGCATTGTTTATAATTGAAATTTTAATATTATATAAGTTTAATTTCTTAATTTCAGAAGGAACTATTTAAATAACTTCTCAATGTTTACTTCTCTGTGTCATGTGACACTTGTTTGCTCTGGTTGCCCATTTTAGATTTTCTTTCTCTTCCTATAGGATCTTCTAGTTTGGCACAAATTACATACTTATAGATAGACATTGGTATAGTGTAAATGTGTAGCCTCCAAATTTCATGTTTTACAAAGATATAAACAAGAAAGTCAAACCCAAATACCATGCTCGTTGTATCACATCCTGTCTTTCAAAAAAATGTCATTAATTATCACTTATATTTACTGTTGGGTTATTTATAGCCAATAGAAAGAGAAAATCATGTTTTACCAAATTATTTATTTAGAAAATAGTTTAGGTCTTAAGATAGAAGTAATTATGCAAAAAAAGTAATTGTTATTAAGAAAAGTAATTATTCATTTAATTAAAAGTTAGGAAGTGTATTAATAAAGATAACCAAAAATTCCAACTTGTATTTATAACTTGTATGGAAGATTCTGTAACTATCATATTGACTTCATAAAGGATTGGTTGTTTGTGTGATTTGTTTTATTAAAACATTTAAAAAAAGTTCAAGCTCTCCAGATGTTTAAAACCTAAATTATCTTTGCATGAATATATTATTGAGAGAATTGCTGTACATCAAGTTCTTATTTTCAGGAATTGTACAAAAGAGTACAAGGTATCCTGAATAAACTGACTCCTCAAAAGTTTCAAACTTTGGTCAGCCAAGTGAAAGAGCTTCCAATTGACAATGAAGAACGACTAGTGGGAGTCATGAACTTAGTTTTCAAGAAAGCTATTGAAGAGCCTAGCTTTAGTGTACCATATGCAAACATGTGTAAAACTCTAGCAATGGTAATAAATAATTGTTTCACAGCTATTTTGTAAATTGGTGTGGCACTAAAGTTTTTAATTATTAATATTGTATCATAGTTTGTTTTCTTTTTAACATGTATCATTGTAAAATTATGATAATAAGTATAGCAAGAACCTGGAATTTAATGTGTTAGAACTGCAATATGACGTGTTATGTTTAATAGGTATAGTGGTAATGGGAAAAATGTTTTGCATAGTCTTAATTTCGGAAGTAGGCTATTCATTCAGACACATCATCATCTTTTCTTTTTAATTATCTATCAAATTAACCCTATAATCTGGAGTTCATTGTACAGAAATTAGTGGCTTTTTTTTTGGTCATCACAATATCTGGCATATGTTAAATAGTACCAAAATTTTCTAAAGTAGGAATGACTAATGCAGATAACCCTCAAGTAGCTTTGCATGAAGTTCAACAACAACAAAATTAATGATGCAACTATTGCATAGAATTCTTGATTTGAAAATTAGTTCCCCTCATTTGTGTCACATTCTGATGAAAGTCCATTGCCTTTTGTAAAGCAATTACCTATAGAAGACCTGTTTTCAGTGCTAAGCTAGTCAATACATACTGGAAGAATGTTCAAAGTGATGTCTGTCCTAGTCTCCATTTCAAAATCAAGGTTAGAAGGTGTGTTGTTTGCATGAGATGCAAAAGTTGTTGATGCCATCATAATGGGGTTCCTGTTAAAGTTAGAGCATCAGAGAGAGAGGTAGTCCAAAAGCATTTGAATTCAATCAAAAGAGGACTAGAATACTGCAAAGCTGAAGGAATAGTAACAATTAAAACTTTGTTATTTTCATTGTAACCTCTTTAATTGTCTTAGATCATTCAGTGATTGAGAGACTTAGATATGATCGATCAGATCTCAACCAATGAAAGTCATAAGAAATAGTAGAAGAACATGTTATTGTTGTTTCTGCTAAGTTCACATAGTGCCCTAGATGTCATAAACGTGTTGACAGCCATTCTTAGAGTGCAAATCAAGATTGGAATGTCTACTTTCAGAAGAAACATTGCTTGGGGAAGACTTTTCAGCAACACTAAAGGAACATTTTGGGATTTAATTATGTTTTCAACCAAGAGTTCAAATCCTAAACATATGCAAAATTGTATGCAAGAAATTTATTTGGCACATTTTCTTTTCTTCAAAGTCACCACCAAAACATGTCAATTTCTGGACAATCGACTCACAGCTTTAGGGTTAGAAGAAATAATAATATTTTAAAAAGAAGACTGAACAAGCATAAGTCATAATGAATTAGTTTATTTAGTACTTTTTCTTTTTTTCTATATCACAACTCTTAGCTTTATTCGCTAAATTTTGTTTTCTTACTTCTAGTTCTGGTTGCAGTTATATTTTAAAGGTTGTTTTAATGGTAGCATACTGTCCTGTGAAGTTTCAAGTGAAAATTAGGGTCAACCATGATTGGGCTGACCATGTAGATAACTTTAATATCAACCACATCTCAAATGCTACTAACCTCAGTTTTCATGTCTAGTTGTTAAGGACTGGATCTGGTATGGTTCTTGTACAATATCATTCAACTTCTAAAGCTCATGTTTTGTTTATTGCTTTATTTTTATTGAATGTTTCAGTTCTATGAGACTTTTAACTAAAGATATTTTAAAGGTACAAAAAGTAGAGTGGGTGTATGATATTTCTATGTCCATATTTCTTGTTTTTATAAAGCTAATAATGTTTCATAGGAACGAGTAGTTTTTCCATAATAAAGTGTTCTTTGTAACTGATAAATATGGTGCTAAAAAAATACAGTAACTACTGTATTGGTTTAACTTATAATCTGATCATAAGATAAAATTAGTTATATCTTATCTGCTTAAGTTTTTCTTGTGAATCTCCATAGATGCAAGTACCTGCAGCTGAAGGCTCAAATCAATGCGTCAAGTTTAGTAAACTATTATTGACTAAATGTCAACGTGAATTTGAAAAAGACATTAATGATGAAATTAACAAAGATGAAAGGCTGAGACAGATACAGGAAGCAGAGACGGTAAGAGAGTTTCATCATGTACTGTGAAACTGGGTTTAGTGAATTTCATATTCAACATTTAAAATTCCAACATATTTTGTAACTTTCAACAAAAATGTCTTTAAATGTTTCCACAGACATATTTTACACACCTAATAAAGCTACATAAGGTAATAATTTTCACTATGAACTTTGGCTATGTTTTATGTGCATTTCTTATCTGTTAATGGTGTAGGTTTTACTACGAAATGTGAGTTGTTTTTAAGCATTGCTATAGATATATGTAACTATATATGTTGCCATAGAGATATGTAACTATATGTTGCTATAGAGATATGTAACTATTTTTGTTGCTGTAGAGATATGCAACTATTTTTGTTGCTATAGAGATATGTAACTATAATATATTTCATTTTGCAATCAGTCTCTTAAATTGATTTTTGTAAATATGTCAGAATCATTTATTTGAGGATATATAGACTGGACCATAGCAAACCTCCCAATAACAGTGATGTATAAACTAATTCTGGTGTATTTCATGTGACTTTTTTTTAATAAGTTCTTTTATATCACATATGCATGAATTATGATGGTGGACACTTCGAAAATTGAAATGTTAGGCTGGTTCAGTGATCGTACAAATACATCATGTGTACTTGAGTAAGGAAGCACATTATGCTAATATAATAATAGGTAGGCACACAAGAACTTATAAGCATAAGGAAAAGTTTTATTGATGATAAAACGTACTACATGTTTCAACAGAAAATTAACAAATTTTTATCGCTCAGTATATTATTGCCCGATGAAGACTCTGGTAAGAGGGCCGAAAGCTTACGATAAAAGTATTTTAATGTTGAGAAAATTCTATGTACTATTCTACATATAAATTTATCTATGTTATGAGTCTTAAACAACAGCTCTGGATGTCATTGACTGTCTTCTTTCTCTCTAGTCTATCAGATAAAAAGTAGGGAAAGCTAGTACAGAAAATTCAGTGATCAGTTTGATGTAAATTTCTGAAACAAGTCTTCTGTGAGTGGTTTGCTATAGTGCAACCTGTATTTCAGCTAATTAATGTAATTTATATCAGTTTTAATATTTGAACCATAAATAAATGAATAATATCTGAAATCTTCATCAAGATGATGATTTGTCATTGGTATCATAGGAAGAAAAAAAAATTCAACTACAGGAAGAACTTGACGAGGAAGAGACTAAAGCCAAGAGAAGATCTTTAGGAAATATAAGGTATATCTGAAGTAAAACATTATTATAATATTGTACAAGTATCTGAAACTTATAAATTGACTTGACTTTTTAAAAATTATACATAGCATGAGAAATGAATGCTAAAAGTCCTGTTTGTGTAACTAAAATGTTGTAAGTATATTTCATGGCCACTTTTATAAAGAAGGAAAGATACTTCTACTAGGTGGGAAAATTTTAGTCATCTTAATAAAAATGTAAAGTAGATAATAAATGGGCTTCATATGTTTTATAAAAATTTTACGTATACAAAAAGTAATTAAATTAAAAAAAAAATTATAGGTATATACAGATTTCATACCTGATAATGAGCTAAGTTTTGTAATGAAGCAATAATTGCAATATAATATGAAGAACTCAATTGAAAAAATATGATAAATATAAATAAAAATATAATAATCTGATTATGCCATATGGATAAAAATAGTGAAATGGAAAAAAAGAAATATAAGAAAATTGATTTAATTCTAAACAAGTTTCTCATTCATTATTGTTTAAAATAAAATACACATGTATTAGTTAAACTGAATTAGTAAAAGTGATTATAAAGTTATTTTACAGAAAGGTTTTGAACTCTGTAAACTATAAGTATTGTATAATTTCTGATTAAACAGTAACAAATGATCAACTTTGTGCAATGGTTTTTGTCTTTTTATTTTAGGCACACAATACAGAATTATTTTTATTAAAATAATTCACATGATTGAGTAGGAATTGTAAAATGCTTTTTATCAGAAAGAGCTAGAATTCACCTAGTTCGTCTTATGAATACTTTTCTGATCTAAAACCAAACAATGTGTATTAACACTTGATAGCATATTACAATTATATTTTTACTTTAAAGTGCCATTTATTTTAAAGCTGAGATCCTTTTTTCTTTCCTAATAACTCACAGCAAGTAAGGTGTCCAATCAGGTGCATCTTTTTTTTGTAGTTTTTGATGATTTTCATGACAGAAAAAAAAAGGCACTTTTGGGGTATAAGGTCAAGAAGGAAAGGGGCCTGAGCATACCCAGCCACCCCCCTGTGTCACAGCTCTGATTACAAAAAAATACTTGCAGTGTTTGGACTATCATTTCTTACTGGATTTAGTAAATTCTTAATATATTGAGCATAATTTGAACAATATATATATTAGTTTCATAAATCTTTGTTGCTGGATTTTTTAGTTTAAATCTAATTGTAACATAAGATAATGTTTTATTGTGAATTAGGTTTGTTGGGGAACTCTTTAAGCTAGGAATGTTAACGACTCTGATCATGCACACCTGCATTAAGAAACTATTAGGACAAGGAGATGAAGATTCCCTGGAGTGTTTGTGTCGTTTGTTGACAACTATTGGCAAAGAGATAGCACGAGATAAGAACAAATCCACACAAACAGCAGTAAGACAAATAATTGATACTAATTTAATTTGAGAAGGTATTAGTTTGTGTTCAAAGTTTTTTCCATTAACCGATTGTATTCCAAATAAGTATCCAACTTAGTAGGAGAATAATTAACAAAAGAAAAAATATATAGCTTAGTTTCTATTATATGTTTATATATTTATTATAAACAAATTATTTCACTAAAAAAATATAACTTAAGAATGTTGCCAATCATTTAATCCAAAGCTTATCATTACCATATTTAAATCTCCTTATATTCACTTAGTTATCTCATGATCTGCTATATTCAGACAGTAAGGTAGTAGTTATTAATTGTTCAAGTATGGAAAATAAAGAAATTAGAAGTACTAACATATTAACTTAAATGAAATTGATAAGTATAAATGACATTGTAGAACCTTCTGCATAAATGCAAAAGGAATTGGTTTATCTCACCTGATCCCTTTTTTTCAACAAATATTTGGGAGAATCTGTTTACATTTGAAAAGATAAGATAGCTAGAAATTAGAAAATATGTATTCAAGTGTTGAAGTTTGAAAAATAAAGTTATCAGTTCATATCAACAGAAAAGAACAGTACAGGAGAGTATTCTCACTTAACATTTGTTATCAAATCTTGAGAAAACTTAAAAGATCATCTAAGAAATGGAAAATGGAACTTTGTACAGCTACAAAATTGGACTCAGTAGTAATATCATTAGAAACATTTTTAGGGTGTTTTTAATATTGTGTATTTTACATTACTTTAACTCGTAACCATTTTGTGCTTGTTATAGTTTTCATGCTATAACTTTTAAATTAGTAAGCGAATGTTA
>NW_013675145.1:8133-14349 GCF_000517525.1 Limulus polyphemus | reverse complement strand
CATTATAACGCCCCCACGGTTTAACTTTAATGTATGTTTAAAGGAAGAGATATTTAATATTGAAGTGTCTTAACCCTATCACCATGGGCATCCTTTATTGCACATGTCACAAGGTTTTAGTGACTTATATTCACAATATTATTAAACTACTTTTTTGTTTATGTTATACAAATTAGTATAGCATAAAATCTTAGCTAATAATCCATATTTTAATAGTATATGTTTTAAATTCTTTATTTTATAAGGCAATATTTAAAAAAATCCTGAATTTCGTCTAGTGTGACACATTTTCTCTAGGCATCTCATCTTCTCTATTTTATTCACCTCCCCTCCAATAAGTGTTAAGTTAAACGTAAATTACCCACTATAAAATTGTCATTGCTCAGACAAACCATAATTTTTATAGCCTTAAGTTTTGTTTGGTTACAAAGCCATCAAATGGAAAATCAGACTCCTCTTGTCACATTCTCTCTTTCAAGATTTGTTAATAGTTCTCTTTTACATTTAATTCTATATTATCTATAACCAATAGAAAGCCAAAATTTTCATTATTCAAATGACATAATATATTACATTGTTTTATGAACAAAGAATTGTCAGTTTCACTGTTAGTACAAGCTTTGTTCCCATGGGAAAGATAACACTAGCTTAGGATGGTGTTGTAATGGCTCTTGTCGCATAGTTAGAAATCCAGAAAAATTGTGAGAGTTAGGGAAAATTGTCTACTTTTTACATGTTATTATTCTTTGTTCTTTGGTGCATTATTTAATTAAATAAACATTATTTAGTGCATTACTACCATTAGTAGGGTTAAGTGTTATCGACAATAGACAGGAAAAAAAAAAGAAGACTCAGGTAAGTACTTGATTTCTTGTTTTTCCCTTTTATTTATTTATTAAAATAAGTAAAATAAGTACTAATAATAATATAATAAAAATGTTTCATGGGGCACACATGCAAACAGCTTGGAGTAGCTCGTGGGTAATGTAATTTAATAGCGTAACGTGAGCACCACTTTCCCCAAGTAATTTACAACTTATAATGGCATGAATAGTATTTAGACATGGTTCAAATGGCATAAAACAATAAAATGTAATTATAAATAGATGTATACTGTTATGAGTTTAAAGCTACTGTAGTTTCATGTTACAAGTTGAAGTCATTCTAGAAGAAGAAAAGGGTAATTTAGATTTATTTTGATTTTTTTGTCGTTACGAGGTTGGTCAAATAGATCAACCTTGTGTAGAGTTATGGTAGAGAAAATAACAATAAAATATAAAGTTTTACTGAAAACTGACATTAGAAATGTAGTTAGGGGTTTTAGAGATTACACAAATCAAATCTGAGATTTTTGAGATGAAGAAAAGTATTTTTAATCTTAACGTGAAAATCACTTTGCACACGGACTACTTAAAACAAATACTCAACATATTTACAGACAAATCTTTTTTTAGTATATTTAAGATATTTCACTAAAAAACGATTTTTTGTATGTGGAAGATTTGTAATGTATACTGAAAGACTGCCAAATTTTGTGAAGATATACATACTATATTAAAAGTTAGTAGTATCAAAATTATAAAGAGTTTATACAAGTACAAAGATGTCATTTGGTGGGTCAAATTGACCTAGACTGTGTTGAAAGAATTAATGTGACAGGCTTCACAATGTTATGCACATTTTTACCACTTTTCGTTAGAGTGGGGTGATCAGTGGAATGTGATAACTGATTAATCATTGAGTTCATTAATTGATTACATTCAAGTCATCAATTATTCTTGCAGGAGACTTGGATAGTTGGAATAATTGAAAATAGTAATAATCAAAAACGATAATTTTGAGAACTGATTGTTTTCGTGAGTCACGACACTAATCAATTAAGCCAAACAACCTTGAATTAATCAAAAAATTTTAATGAGAAATCATAATGGCAACATTTTAGCTACTTTGTTTTTGTGCCATTAATTGATTTAGTCATAATTTTAATTATTTTGTGGGATACCAGTCACCCACTTCTATACAGTTGTACGAAAATGGCCAGTCCTGAAAACTGAAAGGATTAAAGTACTAAACGTTTGTTGATAAAATAAAAAAACAGTGATAAACTTATCACGTGAAAAGGTTTTCTTTACTATATGATTTGATGGGTATTTTTAAAACATTTTTATTTACTATATTAAAAGAGAAACATATAACACATTTTTCAAACAGAACAGTTTGAAGTCTGTGGATAAGTATGCTAGCTGACATCTTTACAATTTGCATATGTCACATTTATTTTCATAATGCAAGACTTAATGTTAATTTCTTACAGTGTTAAAAGAGTAAATATCGCACTTGCTTTTAGATTACTTATTAATTTAATATTTTTCTTAGTTTATGTCAATTGCATTTGATGTTTATTTAGTTAGTTTTAATTTTTTAGTTGAAAAGCTTAGAATGTGTGAGAACTTAGAATAATTCTTACTAGTTTTATAAATCAATAAATTAAAATAGTTTGGGGGAAAAAATGACTAAAATAATTAAAATAATAATTTTCAATATATAACAATAGTAATAATAATAATAAATCATGTTGTAGATGGAGACCTACTTTGAAGCTATGAAACAGATAGTGAAGAAACGGAAAACAAGCTCGCGAATTAGGTTCATGTTACAAGATGTTATTGACCTGAGACAAGTGAGTAATTTACTAAAAGTCCAACTTTCTAATATGTCTTGTGTTGATGTAACAATCGGAATGCATTAATGATTAATGTATAATTTTAAGACTAAATACATTTCACTAATAATAGCACAATTCATAATGTTGTTTGAATAAATTTATGTTCTGAGGATGACTGATATTAGCAGTTATTGCTCATTACAAAGAGGACAGAGAACAGTTAAGACTCTTATTTGAAATCAGATGGTTGTGAAACCAAGTCGTTCTGCTCAGAAATTTTTATAAGCCTCTAGATAACTGGATGTGTCAAAAAGTAGAAAAAAAAATCCCTGCAATGACATTTAATTTTATATAGATATTATATTTTTATCAGTATTTGAATTTAAGAATGTAAGTATTACACCATTAGAAGAGTCATTTAAAATTCAGTTTTATAGTCTACACACAGATTTTGTTGTTACATAGCCATATTTCATCCTGATTATAACAGTTCATAAACAGTATGAATAACTCTTCAGTAGTGATATTCCTATTTATCCCTGATGAAGTAATGTTCATCTTTGGAAAGTTCTTAGGTTATAGGGTTTTGATTATTTTTGTTTTCAGTTTGTTATATTCATTTGTATTCTATGAGAAGAAGTTATATCTTCCCACAGAAATATGGAGCCAAGATTAACTTAAGCTCAGTTGTATTTCCTTTATTATTAAACAAAAGATGTGTCTATTAACTAAAACAAACATTTTGGGATGAATTTCAAGAAAAAATTAAAAGTTTTAATTATTACAAATTTCAAATTGAGCTTTTTCTTTAAGGCAAAAATGTTTTTAAAATTTGAATTTAAATATTTTTTAAAATGTTGATACTTTTTTCCTGTTAAATGATTTATTGTGTAGTTTATATTATTGTGTTCTTTCACTTATAATGGTATTTCACAAAATTGGGAAGGATTTATTGGAATTCTAATAGCAAAATGAAGTCAAGATATTTAACCAAGTATACTCAAAATATCTACAGAATTGAGGGAAACAAAGACAGTTGCATCTGATGTTACCTTTACTGACAAGACCATGATACTAATAAATGAATTATTTGTGAAATTTTCACTTTTTTTTGCTTTTCTCAATTCTGTATGTATGGAGATTCAAAAAGTACCAGTGGTTTCAAGAATTAATTTTATACTCAAAATAACATTTCAGAACAACTGGGTGTCTAGAAGGGAAGATGACAATCCCAAAACAATTGACCAGATTCACTTGGAAGCCCAGAAAGAAGCTCAACAGCAACAACTGCTTCTTCAGCAAGTCCATGTAGCACCACAAAAAAGATCTGAAGAAAGGGAAAGGAGAAAAAGTAAGCTGATTTATTTTATAAAGATTAGGTTAAAATATTAAACATTTTAGCACTATATTCTCAGAGATATTATCTGTGCAAAGTACTTCAAAGGTTTGCACATAAAAACAGTGAAGATAATTAAAGAATTTACTCTTTAAAATTTAATTGAAATAACTTAAATTAATCTATTTTGACAGACAAAGGAGTAGAGATAAAAAGCAAGTTACGAAAGGGACAAAATCATTGCACATATGTGACAAAAGAAATATAGTCTTTTAGAACTCATTATTAGTTGAGTACATATAAAATTTCTGTTGAGCATCCAGAGAATTAAAAAAGTATCAATTTCTTCTGCAATTATGAAAACCAATAATCTTTAATATTAAAGTCCCTGATGACCAGGTTTCATCATTAATGACAAATGTAAGGAACATACCTTTTTTTTACTGAAGATTGGCTACATCTTTTAAATAGTATTTTGTACCATTTATATCTGTTTTAACAAAAGAGAATTAACGTTAAAAGATTTAGAAAGATTCTGTCTTTTAACAATATTGGTTTGTTCCACATGAAATTATAATGGCAGTGCTGTAGATTGCTCTGATTTGGCACTGTAGTGCTGAATATTCAGAAAAATTATGTTTGCTGTGTATTAATTGCATTTCAGGATTTTAAAAATGCTCTTTAACATTGGAATAGGTAGGAATAATCCCCCAGTCTCAGAGGAGGGATGGAATATGGTTACCAGCAGAAGCAAGATCGATACCAGTAAACTCAAACAATTTGCTAAAGGAGGAGTAAGTGGTTGTTCGAATAGTTAGTTTGTGTTTTGCGTAAAGCAAAAGAGAATTTTTGTTTTTAATGTATGTGTGATATAGTCATGAAAGAACCTTTAAATTGGTTTGTATTTTTTGTTTCAGCAAGCAGAGGTAGAGAACATTCAGCTTGGCCCAGGACGTTCTTTTTACAGTTGGGGTAAAGGTAGTAGTGGGGGATCTAAAGGTCAAGGTCAAGATTCTGAATCCAGAACTCCTAACAGGTATGTGAAAATACCCTCTTACAAACTAATGTGATTTGTTTATCTAGATTCTAGATTTTTGTGAAATCTTAATCATCTTGAAAACAGCTGTTGATAAAAGTAATATAATGATCATAGATAAATTACAAGAGAGAACTTATTTTGACCAGATAAAACAAGTAAGAGTAATGACTTTAAGTAATAATATTGCAAGCTTATGATTTTGTTTGCTAGCTACAGTACTAGCAATTGGTTATCTGGAGAGTTCAAAAAATGTACATCCTGGTTTTGTTTAATCTTCAGTATTTATAAAAATCCTTTAAAGAATTGCAAAGTTTAACTTGATGGTAGATATTTGTTTTACTTGTACTTGTCTATTGGGGTTGAATGAAAAAGAGATGAGAAAGAAATGACCCAACAAAACAAAATATACAGAGTAAAATTTGAACAACAGCAGAGAATTCTCGATGAGATTTAAATATATAACATAACTCATAAATGTTTATATATATTTTTAAAATGTTTTGTCTTCAACATTTTTCTACCTTTTAATACAGTGATTATAATTATTATTATTTAAATATTTCCTTGTATGCTACTGTACAAGTGGAAATTTTAGATAATTTTTTAACCAGGTGAAAGATTCTTGTTTTGTTTTGATTAAACCTGCAGGATACTTGTGGTTAATGCATAACGTAACTGACAAGAGAGGTCGCACTTGACTCGCAATCTGAGGGTCGCGGGTTCAAATCCCCGTCACACCAAACATGCTCGCCCTTTCAGTATATATTGGATGGTATGTTGAATGCAGCACTGATTCAAATTAGATGTTTGTGAAGAAAAAATACTAAGTCTATAGTTTTATACGAATTAGAAACTCAAATTACAGATATTGACAAGCTAGAATATAAAATAAGAAAGTCTTATCTTGTCTATTTGCTAAGATATTACTCGTGTAATAAATCATACACAGTGGCACCTCACCCACCTCTTTCCATTTTTGGAAACGTTCACTTAAAAACACTTACTTCTATATATGACATGAATAACCTATCAGAAGCTCAGAAGGTCTAACATACCTAGGGTCATTGTCTTTTTTTTTTAATCAAGATTTTAATGAGGTAGGTTGTGTCTTTAATCTGCTCGATATTTCATACTTTTTTAGACCCAAATACAGCTTAGTTACTATGTTTGATAAAT
>NW_013675145.1:3094-7214 GCF_000517525.1 Limulus polyphemus | reverse complement strand
GTACATGTATATTCTCACTATTATTAATTAAACAGAAAAGATGATGAGATGTGAAATGTGACATTTTTTTTGTACATGTATATTCTCACTATTATTAATTAAACAGAAAAGATGATGAGATGTGAAATGTGACATTTTTTTTGTACATGTATGTTCTCACTATTATTAATTAAACAGAAAACATGATGAGATGTGAAGTGTGACATTTTTTTTGTACATGTATATTCTCAGTATTATTAATTAAACAGAAAAGGTGATGAGTTATGAAGTCCAACTTTTTTTTTGTACATGTATGTTCTCACTATTATTAATTAAACAGAAAAGGTGATGAGTTATGAAGTCCAACTTTTTTTTGTACATGTATGTTCTCAGTATTATTAATTAAACAGAAAAGGTGATGAGTTATGAAGTCCAACTTTTTTTTGTACATGTATATTCTCAGTATTATTAATTAAACAGAAAAGGTGATGAGTTATGAAATCCAACTTTTTTTTTGTACATGTATGTTCTCACTATTATTAATTAAACAGAAAAGGTGATGAGTTATGAAGTCCGACATTTTTTTTTGTACATGTAGGTTCTCAGCATTATTAATTAAACAGAAAAGATGATGTGATGTGAAGTGTGACAGTTGTTTTTTGTACATGTAGGTTCTCAGCATTATCAGCAACAGAACAAAGTTTCAATTCTAGACCAGCTTCACAAAGGTGAGGAAATGGAAGATAAAACCCTTTACCACTACATGATTCTCGATATGGAAGTGTCTTTGAGTTTATTCTTCTGCATTTGTAGTTATGAATTCCCATAGTTTTCACGAAAACTGATTGTGGGAAAAATTTATTTTCTTTGAATTTTATTACATTTTCAGTAGTGGAAATTATTTTTAAACACGTGTAAAATCTGTATACTAAAATTTTAATATTTATACTTAATATTTTTGTCACACACACATTAAACGGTTTCAGTCTGTCAGAAAAGTCAAGATGCATCTTTTTTTTTCCTTCCTTAATGTAAGCTCTTGGAACATCTAGTCTTAAGTACTAATGAAGTGTGATAATATACAAAAAAAACAAAAAACTATAAGCAACTGCTTGAGAACAGAAAATAAAACCTCTAAATAATTATTAAGAATCCATAGAAACATAAACTTAAAATTTTGCATTAACTCGTGGTCTAGATCAATGTTTATTACATAATACAAGTTATTTTTTTGACTTAATTGTTCTTATTTTTTATTTTAAGCATCTAAACTCAGCTGTGAGAATTTAGTCAGATAAGTTTCACAGTTTAATTCTTATGATTGGCTAATTTATTTACAAGACACTTTTTTCTTTTTTACAAAATGTAGTACTTGTTTTAAATGAAGTTTCAAAGATTCTGAGAATGGAGAAATACCCTCTTGAAACCAGTATTCGAAGTATGAAGATAATATGTGAAAGTTTTTTTAAATATCTAGCAAACACAGGTGAATTTGTTATCTATAATGTTTTATGAAGTGCTGAAAGTTTAAATACTAGCATTATAAGTTCAGTTTTTTGTTAATTATTTGAAAGTTATGTTTAATGTATGTGTCTTTTGAAACTTGTGTGTTTGACCATACAGTTTGGTTAAGTGATGTTTGTTTCTTTAGGTCTGCTGCCTCTAGCTGGGAGTCCAGTCAGAACCGTGGAAATGCTGCCATAAGGAAGACATCATCTCAGACTCAACAGAAAGACCTTGAAAATGTAAAAGCTTCTGTGAAGTCAGTCTTGCTTGATGTTGAATCAAAACCTGTACCTCAAGGCAGAATAAAAAAATATGGTAATACTAATAGCTCTATCCAAATGCAAGTCTACTTCAAAAAAACTAATTATATTTCTCTTCATCATAGTTTATTTAAAGTAGACTTACTGAATTTATTTCCTCCCTTCATCTTAAAATAAATTTTGCTTCATTCAGTGTATTGCTTGTTTAGATTATAACAATTCCTATATTAATAGAAATTATGTGTGCCCCAATAAGACACCTTAATAAACCATATCATAGAGTGATTTAATTATACAGATTTACTCTTGCATTTAAATATGTCTACAGTAAAATTAGCATTGATTATACTCTAGTGAAAATGAACTTCACAGAAACATTTCTAACATAATAGTTTGTTTTTTCCAAATCATAGATTCCCAAATAACTAAAATTAACTATAAGCTTTGAAAAGTCTAGGTAGCTATTAGAATAATAATTTTTTTTTATTATAATGTTAAAAGCCATTTTATCTATCCCTTGTAAAGTGACTAATATAGTTAAGTAATGCAACATTTTGTACAACGTTGGATCAAATATACCATTTATGTCATTAGTATTAAGTGCAAATATATTTTATGTATAATTTTTTTACTTTCCTCGTTAGAGCTCTATTCAAATAAAAAAAAATAAAAAATCATTTCAATAAAAACTGCATTTTTAGTATATTTTCGTCTTGAATTTTATTAATTCACAGAAGACGTGAAGATGACACTTAAGGGTAAAGACATGTCTGAAGAAGAAATGGAGGTGAAGACAATACCACTCATTGATGAGTTCCTTCACAACTGCGATTTTAAGGTGTTAAATGTGTTTATTATAGTTTAGGACTTTAAAACATTGAAAGTATTATGATGTAGTTTGTTTTATTAATGGTCTTAAGATAATAAAAACTCTGATTGACACAATGTTATGAAATGTCAAATAAAAGAATGAATTTATTTGTAAATTTAAATGATTTCTGCTGGTTACAAGGAGACGTGAATATGTCCATAATGTCTTGTACACTTGCTAGTTTCATAACTCATGAGGACTTGAATGTTATCCTCATTGTCAAGAAGATTGTGTTGCATAATATTAATGTTAGCATTAGGTCGTCAAGAAATTAATCTCGCATTTTGGAACACTTTCATTAACCACCCCCAAAAAACGTACATTACGTATAATAGTTAAACGAACCATCTAAACATCATGTTAGTGTAGCCTATATAATGTGTAAAGTTTAGTATACTCTAATCCCTCATAGTGATGGCACATGACGAGACACACATTTGGCATGTAACGCTGTTTGAATACAAGAAGGGAAACAACACCTCTGTAGCCACAAAGAATATCAAAGAAGTTTATGGAAATGTTTTGAATGTTTGCAAGTGTCAACATTGGTTCAGCAAATTTCGTTCAGGTGACTTTAGCCTTAAAAACTGTGATGGCCGACATGTTGGAATTGATATTGATGATCTGATGACACTTGTTAAGTCTAACCCAAGGTAACACACTCGTGAAATAGCCTTGAAATTGCATGTCTCTCATGAAACAATACGTAAACATCTAAGGAATATGGGAAAACTCCATAAAGAAGGTGTTTGGGTGCCTCGTGAACTCTCCAATGATCATCGTTTCTAACATGTGAATGTTGCTTCATCTCTTCTGGCGCATAATGCATGTGAACCATTTTTGTACAGAATTGTCACCAGTGATGAAAAATGGATTCTCTATGTGAATATTAAATACCAAAAACAATGGCTCAGTCCTAGACAAAAAAACCACTTCCGACCCCAAAACCTGGATTTCATCCCCAAAAAGTGATTCTTTGCATTTGGTGGGACACCAAGGGAGTCATTCATTTTGAACTCCTCAATCCACAGCAAACTGTCAATGCAGAGATCTATAGTCAGCAACTGGAACATTTAAATCGAGTCTTTCATCAGAAATGCCTTTCACTCATCAATCAGAAAGGTATTCTTCTTATCCACAATAATGCATATCCACATATGGAAGGTTTGATGCAACACAAGATTATGAAGTTGGGTTGGGAAGTTCTCCCCCACCCACCATATTCTCCAAATATGGCACCATCAGATTACCAACTTTTACGTTCGCTGCAACACCATCTTAATGGGAAAATGTATGTAAATGTGGAATGTGTTAAAGAGGACATCGACACATTTTTTGCTTCAAAGCCAAATGATTTCTTTAATCAGGACATTAACAACCTGATTATAAGATGGAAAAGCATCATCGATAAGAATGGAGACTATTTCATTTAATAAATGTTTGGTCTTGATATGTAAGTTGTTCGGGTTTTTTCATCTAAAAAAAAAGCGTGATTACTTTCTTG
>NW_013675145.1:0-2094 GCF_000517525.1 Limulus polyphemus | reverse complement strand
ATGTATTTTAGTCTAATAAATATGAAATTTCGAGCAGACCGAAGACACACCCTACCTCCTTGAACTTTTGGTTCAAAAGAAAGAAATGGCATCCTAAGAATTTAAAATGGCTGAGAAAGCCACTAGGGGAACATTCTAAGCTACTGATTGGTTATTCATGTCATATATATAGAAGAAAGTGTATATAAGGGAACATTTCCAAAAATTGAAAGAGGTGGGTGGGGAGTCACTGTGTTTGATTTATTACGTGAACAACATCTTAGCAAATTGAAAAGATAAGAGACTCTTATTTTATATTCTAGCTTGTCAGTATTGGTAATTTGAGTTTCTAATTCATACAAAACTATAGACTTAGTATTTTGACTTCATAAACATCTAATTTGAATCAGTGCTGCATTCAACATACCATGTGACACACAAAAGTCAATGTATATCTGTGTTTTTTAATATTTACTTTTAAATAAGAAATTGAGTAATGTATAGTACTACAATTTGAATTATAATCTACATTTTGATACTAAATTTATTGGCATAAATTCATGAAACAGTAGTTCAATAAAATTTTAAATGCGAGTCAACAAACGAGATGACATGGCCTTTCACCCGTGACCTCACTTGAGATGGTTAAATAGTGTGCATGAAAATGATAGAATAAGGAAAATTCAAGTGTAGGGCATGAAAACTACTGCAAATGTTTTGTGGGTTGTGGCAAGTTTTCGATGCTTGTTAAATGGTTAAAGTCAAGGAAATGGGTGTGAGCAATAAAATTATAAAAAGACAAAAAAATATTAATGACACACACACACAAAATACTACTTTATATTTTGATAGGTGGACAAGGTTTGTTTTGTTTTTAATTTCTCGCAAAGTTACACGAGGGCTATCTGCACTAGGCATTCCTACTTTAGTAGTGATAGTTAACACTATCCACCACCAGCTCTTGGACTACTCTTTTACCAACAAATAGTGGGATTGACTGTCACTTTATAACACACCCCAACAGCTGAAGCTTTGCACAAAATTCAACAAACAAATAATCGGCACGTTATTGGTGACAGGTACTGCTGCATAATTTAGTACTAATAATTATCAATTTCAAGTTGCACTAGTTACTTAGAACCGATAGAAATGTAATGTTGTTGAATTAAAGACAATTATATATGAAATTCCACTGCATTTGATTTTTAAAATTCTGTAATTTCTAATTAATCTGTTTAAATTTTGTGCATAGGTGTGATCCTTTTTCTTTATTTCAAGCTATTCTAATGAGTTGAGAGTTCTAATGAGTTTGTGTAGCTAACAATCTGTTTTCTGATACTCTTGCCCAGTAATTGTTTTATTATTGTGTAATTGAACATCATGGCATAACTTATTGGTCTGTAGAATACCATGTCTTTCATACATTTTCATCGTTATGTTGACAAGAATTTAAAATACTGTTTTATCTAGTTAACAGAGAGATTACTGTTATGTAATTATTATCAAATGATCATTATGTTTCTTGTTAGAATTCTGTTGCATTACTGTTATGCAAGTACTTGGACAGAAGTACTTTATTTCATTATGTGTGAAGAAATGTACATATATATAAATCTAATAATATTTAGTATAGGGTTTTGGAAAGTGAACTCCTGGTGAAGGTTAGACTAAAGCTTTATAAGTTCTGGTTTCAGTTGATAGAATTTTAATTACTTTACCCGTCACTCAAAAACTAAAAAAACAAAGTATGATTAATGTGGTTTGGAAGGACAGATAAATGTGATTGGAAAAAATGTTGATGTTAATAGAATTATTAAATATTTTTCCAGTTCTTGAAAATGTGCATATTGTTTTTTATCTAGATTCATGTAGGAGAAAAGAGAAGTAAAACCTCACAGTTCATTCGTGTCTTGATCACTGCTGTTGTAGAGAATGCAATAGAGGGTAAGTACTGTAATAGAGTTTAACAATTCAGTTATTAATTTTTTTAATTATATATTTTCATTAATAAACATAATTAAACTTATGAAAAAGTATATAACTTTATATAAAGTTAAACAAGTAGTTCCGTTGGCTGTTAAATTAAGATTGTTTCAACTAGTATTGTCTGTGTAG
>NW_013675144.1:7623-21986 GCF_000517525.1 Limulus polyphemus | reverse complement strand
TGTTGATTCATAACCTAAGATAATTGTATGTTGATTCATAACCTGAGATAGTTATATGTTGATTCATAACCTGAGATAGTTATATGTTGATTCATAACCTGAGATAGTTATATGTTGATTCATCACCTGAGATAGTTGTATGTTGATTCATAACCTGAGATAGTTGTATATTGATTCATCACCTGAGATAGTTGTATGTTGATTCATAACCTGAGATAATTGTATGTTGATTCATAACCTGAGATAGTTGTATATTGATTCATCACCTGAGATAGTTGTATGTTGATTCATAACCTGAGACAGTTGTATGTTGATTCATAACCTGAGATAGTTGTATGTTGATTCATCACTGAGATAGTTGTATCTTGATGCCTTCAGTTTAATTCCCAGTAAAGTTTTATAGATGAGTTATTAAGTCAAATATGAGTGTAATTGGTGAAACCAAAGTGCCATATCTTTGCTGAGCTGAAGTTTTCATAAGTAGTTTAGCCTTCATATATATGGAATTTAAAGCACTGGCCTATGTAGTTATTTTTAACCATCCAATCAATCAGCTTACACTTCCGTGCTTTTATATCAGCATAAATTTAATTTAACTGGTTTATTTTAGTTCATTTTTCATTTGGTGATTTCAACAGTATATATTGTTTGTCGTTTTAGTAGGTGTACAATAAACATATTTCTTGTATTGTGCATCTGGAATCTCTTCGTTTTTGTAACATAAATCACATGTCCGCCACCTGTAAACTAAGTGGTAGAATATCGCTATTTGCGAATTCTGTAACCACCAGAGAGTGGCCTGTATCCTATAACCACAAGTTTATAATGATTTATGTTTGAGTAATCTCATGTTATGATTAATGTAAATGTTGAAGAAAGTATCATATGTTGCCTAGATAAGCTTTTAATTAGTGTTTTAGTTTTCAATCTGAGAACTTCGTATGGTCTTGTTTGCACCAAACAAAGGACGTGGTTTGAATACTGAAACGTTGTCGAGAAACGTACTTAAGACAATACCCGTCTTTAAGAAACGTCTCTGGACTTGTTGTAGATTCTGACATATTTAGCTAACCTTAAAATTCGTATAAGTTTAGTTTGTAATCTGATTGGTTCTTCTGAACTGTATGATTGTGAACAGTTATCGTCTTTATTAAGCACCGTTATTTACTTTACCCAAAGATAAGCTCAGAATATATATAATAATCATGTTGAGGATGATAAAAGATAAACTTTAAGCTGTTAAGTGAATGTGATGATGTAGCTGACTTCCGTTTGGAACACATTATGTGTAAAATAACTATCTTCTTGGCAAAGTTTTTCAACAGCAAAAACGGGATCTACTTGTATTCTGCAACATCTTTGTGGGTTACATTTCTTTTACCGGCATTGTTTTTCTTTTCGTTGGGCATATATTTAAATTGCCTTGAACTTTATTTTGAGACTTTCTTTCCTGAACTGTACAGCTCGTCGATACATAGAAGAATCATTGAAAAGACAAACAATATATATATATATATAAACAGAACAGTACGTAACCCTATTATTTGTACAATGCCTCTTTCCTAATGTACTTTATCCTGTTATTGGTACAATGCTTCTTTCCTAATGTACTTTATCCTGTTATTGGTACAATGCCTCTTTCCTAAGTACTTTATCCTGTTATTGGTACAATGCCTCTTTCCTAATGTACTTTATCCTGTTATTGGTACAGTGCCTCTTTCCTAAATGTACTTTATCCTGTTATTGGAACAATGCCTCTTTCCTAAAGTACTTTATCCTGTTATTCGTACAATGCCTCTTTCCTAAAGTACTTTATCCTGTTATTGGTACAATGCCTCTTTCCTAATGTACTTTATCCTGTTATTAGTACAATGCCTCTTTCATAAAGTACTTTATCCTGTTATTGGTACAATGCCTCTTTCCTAAAGTACTTTATCCTGTTATTTGTACAATGCCACTTTCCTAATGTACTTTATCCTGTTATTGGTACAATGCCTCTTTCATAAAGTACTTTATCCTGTTATTGGTACAGTGCCTCTTTCCTAAAGTACTTTATCCTGTTATTGGTACAATGCCTCTTTCCTAATGTACTTTATCCTGTTATTGGTACAATACCTCTTTCCTTAACAGGATAAAGTACATTTTGGTACAGTGCCTCTTTTCAAAACTACCATATCCTGTTATTGGTACAATGCCTTTTTCCAAAAATCTGAGTCGTGGATTTTATTACGAAATGTATCATGCCTAAACCAAAAACAGCTCGAAACCACGTGGTGTTATGAGATACGCCCAGAAAACCAAATTCTTCTATATGTTTTAGTTATATATCTGCCGCCAGAGGGAAGCATCATAGAAAAGTTAAGAACATCTTTTTATTTTCCCTGGATATATAAGGCCTAGACATTTTTCATACAGGTTCTGTATAACAGATGATAGTTATTTTTTCTACCACCAGAGGATACCACAAACATAACTTGTTTTTGTAGCAAATCACTATTTATCTACTGGGTTAGCAAAAGTAGAACAAACTAGCTATATCAAAACGTCAGAAGTTCTGCACACAAAGATAATAAATAAAAATATGATAAATGTGCTATTTGTGTCTATGGGCTCAGAAGAATGAATAAAATACCTAACCACATTTACTGACTAGCTAAATTATATCTCAAAACCATCACCGAAACTTTCGTCATTTCTCACTGAAAAGAATAATACAACAGAGACGCAATATTTGCTAAACTTTGTTTATGTTAATGTCACTCATAAATAAAACATTTTAAATACTATTAGTCTACTTGATGAACCGTCAAAAACATAACTTATGTACAATATGGTATCTGAACACTATATCAAATTTTTAAATGCTTCATACAATACCAAGTCTATTTCCTTACAACATATTTACATCAAAGTTCACATTTTTGCCACTAGTTGTGCTATCACCCAGAATTACACAAACTTCCAAATACATTTTTCGCTTCGTATGAGTTTGTCGATATTTTATGGAATGAATAAAAAAATAAATGTAGAAATTGTCTCTCTATGAATATGTTTGTGCACATTAATATATATATATATATATATTCTGTTATTCCACTTTTTCTTGATATAAAGTTTGTGTCAACACAGCGTATCGTCGTCAACTAACTAGCAAGGTTTATAACATAACCAATCATAATCCATTATATTTTACTTGACTAAGGAAATTGTTTGTCTTGTACAACTATTAGATATCTCATTAATTCATTACGTCAATTAACGTTGATAAATATCTAACAAGAAAAGGCTTTCATCCTTTTGACTTAATTATCCCCCCTTTAGAACAGTTTCATAGAAGTATAATAAATTTTGAGTATTCTGATTTACGTTTATTAAACTAATAGTAGACTGAGAGGAAGTAAAAAGGATTTTGTCGTAATCACATTGAAAAATAATAATTAAAAATTTATGCAATGAAATATAACACAAGTTTTTAACGAACGGTTACTCTCTACATCAACTCTTTATGAAGGCGACCTAACAGTTGGACTTGGTTGTTTCTCGTTAGCAATGGAGATTCTCCCTCCTTTTCGAGGTTTCACCGCTTTATTGTTCCAAATAATTACTCATTCTAAGTGCTTCCAATCGTCACAAGAACCTCGTAAAACAACTAGTCTGTGTAATAACGGGAACGCTTTTGGAAAGGTTAATTGTCCTCGTAGCCATTATTGAGTAATTGAAGCCATGCTCACAAATGTAGCAGAGAATGTGATGGGCTGACTGATGAGTTCAGAATATGAGATTCCCTGTTGAAATGAACAAAAGAAGGATTAAAATTATCCATTTTTTTGATGCATGGTTATATTTAATGTCTGCCACACCCTCATTTTAAGGACTGTAATCTCATTGTGAATACATAAGCGTAACTAAGTTGTTATTTTCTTTTTCTCCTAATCTATATTACATATGCGTAGAACCTAAGAGCATATCGCTTTTGCGCAGTATTCAGAAATGAATTACGACAGGAAATTTAATTATTTGAAGTATTTTACCAGCAGGAAGGTATGATTAACTTTTCATCGATTTATTTGGTTTGATGAGCAGTTTGAAAAGCAATTACACATGTAGTGAAATTAGAAACTTGCAGGGGAAGAAAAAAAAAAAGAGCAAACCCGCTAGAAGAAATTAAATTAAAACTTTCAGAAAATTGAATACTTGTAGTTTTTCTTCTTCTTCTGAAAATTCATGTCGTTTCTTCTTCTCAGAGAATATAATAAGGAATGATCAGTCTAAATTTAAAAATGAGCATGTAATGGACGAAATGAAACGTTTCTTCCTTAAATAGTGAATAGTACGTGCATATGGTAACGAATACATTAGACTTATGTGGAAAAATAATCTTAACGGATACATTAGGCAGTTTTGTACTCGAAGTAATTCTCTTTACTTTCCTTTAGCAATTAAATGTGTCATTTCAAAAAAATAATTATAATTAATTTAATATAATATTGAAAACATTTTAAACATTAATATTAACTTCCGATCAGAGCAAGCTATGTGTTATGGCGAGATTAAAAACCAACCTCAGAGCAAGCTATGTGTTATAGCGAAATTAAAAAATCAACCTCAAAACAAGCTATGTGTTATATCGAAATTAAAAAATCAACCTCAGAGCAAGCTATGTGTTATATCGAAATTAAAAAATCAACCTCAGAGCAAGCTATGTGTTATAGCAAAACTAAAAATTCAACCTCAGAGCAAGCTATGTGTTATATCGAAATTAAAAAATCAACCTTAGCGCAAACTATGTGTTATAGCAAATAAAAAATACAGCCTCAGAGCAAGCTATGTGTTATAGCGAAATTAAAAAATCAACCTCAGAGCAAGTTATGTGTTATAGCAAAACTAAATAAATCAGCCTCAAAGCAAGTTATGTGATATAACGAAATTAAAAAATCAACCTCAGAGCAAGTTATGTGTTATAGCGAAATTAAAAAATCAACCTCAGAGCAAGTTATGTGTTATAGCAAAACTAAAAAAATCAGCCTCAGAGCAAGCTATGTGTTATAGCGAAATTAAAAAATCAACCTCAGAGCAAGTTATGTGTTATAGCAAAACTAAAAAAATCAGCCTCAGAGCAAGCTATGTGTTATAGCGAAATTAAAAAATCAACCTTAGAGCAAGCTATGTGTTAGATCGAAATTAAAAATTCAACCTCAGCGCAAGTTATGTGTTATAGCGAAACTAAAAATTCAGCTCGTGGTTATGAAAAGGATGACTGTATTTGAGGTGTTTAATACGATTTGTTTAGTCAGTTATTGTGAATATTTTCTTGAGAATTCTTCCATTGTCTTTAACAGTTGTTGGAATCACAAAATAACATTAACTCGTGACTTGGGTAGAACGTTTTTGTCTCAAAAACATTAGTATGTGCTTTGCCATTTACAGCCCACGCAAGAGTATTTGTAACGCTTCTTTAAGTCCTAGTGATCCCACTCTCTCTTTACGTAAGTAGTATCGTCCTATGTACACTTATTTTCTCTAATTCCTTACAAGAAAAATCATAGCCCCTCCATTTATACGAGACTATGATCTGTAATCCCCTGTCTCAGTCTTTACTAGTCCAACAACTATTTTCTTTTAGTTTGCCTGACTATTTCATAGAGTTATTTTCCATCCTTAAGCTGTAGATAAAGCTGATCCTTCACTATATGTATTGTCGTTAGACGCCAACAAATATCACAGTGCTTCCTTATGAATGTCTTACTTCCTTTGAATAGGATTAAGAAAAGTAAAATTACTGTTTCTTTTATGTGTGTCTTTCAAGTATAAACATTGACTTTTATAAATATTTACCAAATAACAACATTCTTTACGCATTTAATAATCTACTAGTAACAAAATGAATCTGTATAACTATGTCATTCAGGTACACTGAATTCCCAAAGGTAAGTTACAAGTAATCCATAATAAGCAGCAAATTATGGAAGTTTTAAGCAGAAAATACGTCAAATTGTGACAGCATAAAATATGAACAAACACAACTGAACTTACAAGAACTAAGAAACATATCTATTCGCATAAATATGTCAACTGGGGATTTTACTTTAAAAAGCCGCTTTGTTGTTCAGTTACTGGCTGATGAAACATAAAATGGATATCCTTACGTCTGCACTACTATTATTGTTCTCTTGCCAGCCTACAACAAAAACTGCTTGGTTTATTGCATTCCAACCTTTTGTGGAGTACTAAATAAGATACAGCGAAGAACATAGGGGTATTGTTTCTTTTATATTTTACATAAGCTCAAAAACATCATAATTCTAGTGTAAACGACGTTATCATTACTCCTTGAAGTTAGCTTTCTTTTAAATATCTGATGTTCCTTTAAAAAAGGTTAAGTGAAACAGGAATTATCAGCGAATGATATGTGAACGTTACATGACTGTAACATGTAGATACTCAATGCTTTGTACACTAAACAATCGGTGTATTTAGGGAGCTAACCCTTATACTATGTGTGAAGTGAAGAGTACAAAAAAATCAATACATATAATATTAAATTTTATTATACACATTCATAGAATAATTACTTTACAAGACATGAAGGTTTATTTAAAGCAATGTTTTAGACGTGTATGCTTTATTTGCAAAGACTATTTTTCTCCTGGTAAAATTTTATACGCGCTGAATGGTGGTTCTATCTTAATCTAGGCATATATACGCCCATTGCTATGCATTTTATGTAGATAATTTAGTTACACACAAACTATAAATGCTTACCATATTATCAAACAAATCTCCACGGCAATCTCCAGCTGAAGCTAAAGTTTTGACATCTGGAACTAATGCGCTCAAATAGTCAATAACTACAGTAAATCATCACGAACCGTATCAGCAAGTCTTCCACGACAGATATCTTTAAGTAAGTCGTAGTTTAAAAGATATCATCCAGCTCAATTTCGAGCATCGGATGGGCAGTCACGGTGATTGCCGATTCTAAATATCGAATTATAGCTCACGCTGGCTGATTGCAACAAATTCTTATATTTACTCCATGCTGTTAGCTAGAATTACATTTTGTGGAGTCATAATAGTGGTTTGTAGCTTGAGTGAATAATATCTACAGTATCTCCAGCCTTGTTTACTTACATTGTTTGTATCCCTATTTACAAGTTTTCAAATTCCCATTCCTTATTTATCTTGTGTCTCAAACGTTAAACTTGTTTGTTTACTTTTTGCGACTGCATTTTCACTTTAAGCTAACTATCTTGTTTCTGTATATATTACGATCTCTATTGCCGTTTTTAAATTAACGATTTTTAATAACCTTGTGTATCTAAGAGTTGCTCATGTCAACAGCCATACTGGTGTTACGATACTTATGAGTTCGGCCCTAACAGCATGTCAACAGCCATACTGGTGTTACGATACTTATGAGTTCGGCCCTAACACCATGTCAACAGCCATACTGGTGTTACGATACTTATGAGTTCGGCCCTAACACCATGTCAACAGCCATACTGGTGTTACGATACTTATGAGTTCGGCCCTAACACCATGTCAACAGCCATACTGGTGTTACGATACTTATGAGTTCGACCCTAACACCTTGTCAACAGATTTGCTTGTTGTGGATAGTCCTAGCATCTTGTCGTCATACATTATAGTCTTAGAATGATTTATGGTTAGTCCTAGGTTCATTAGCTTCGCACGTGTGGTTAAATTATACCATTTTGTCAACAGGTATATTAATTCGGTATTAATTTTCAAGTTATTCCTAGTACCTTATAGTCAGATCCATTAATCTTGCTTTTCTGGTTAATTCTAGAATCTAGTCAGCAGATCACGCTTGTTTTATATTTTTGGTAAGTGTAAGTAGTTGTATTTGAGGTTTAATTGTTGCTGTTTTTTCTAATGCCTGTTGCCTTTATGCAATCCGAAGTCGTTTTCTGATGTGCTGTATTCACGAAGTTGGTGTGAAAAGCGTCTGGGTGATTCACGTCGGTGAATTTGATATAGCTTGTTTTACAATACCGTAATGTAGGACAATGTTAAGTATATTCTGAGCGATAATAAATATTCATTGGAATTTAAGATGATTTTACTAAGCGATATTTACTACCAGACTGTTACAGAGAAACTCTTATAGGTAGGATTGGCGATAGTGTAAAGGAATCCTAAGATATGATATGTTAATGATATGATCCTTTTGTGCATAAATGGTGTTCATATGGGTCATTCATCAAGACAATATGAGAATCTGTGCATAAATGGTGTCCATATGGGTCATTCATCAAGACAATATGAGAATCTGTGCATAAATGGTGTCCATATGGGTCATTCATCAAGACAATATGAGAATCTGTGCATAAATGGTGTCCATATGGGTCATTCATCAAGACAATATGAGAATCTGGCAGAGAAATACAAAAATAAAAAAACGCAATTCTTGGGTGATATTGTGATTGTTTTCATTTTAAATGATAAACGTGTTGCTCTAGTAATGCAAGCATGCTATGCAGCATGAATAGTCACAATAAAAATAACACCTAAGTGTTGCTCTAGTAATGCAAGCATGCTATGGTGCATGAATAATCACAGTAAAAATAACACCTAAGTGTTGCTCTAGTAATGTAAGCACGCTATGGTGCATGAATAATCACAGTAAAAATAACACCCAAGTGTTGCTCTAGTAATGCAAGCACGCTATGGTGCATGAATAATCACAGTAAAAATAACACCCAAGTGTTGCTCTAGTAATGCAAGCATGCTATGGTGCAGTAACTTACAGAATAATGTTGCCTCTCATCTCCAGATGACTAGTGTTAATCTTAATAAAGACTTTTCCAGCGAGTGCAAGGTAAATAATGCAGTATTTTACAGGATATTTTTCTTTATTTCGCCTGTCGAGTGTTAGCCTTGTTCCTTAATCACCGGATCCTACGCTTAACCCTCATATTACCAGCTTTTTTTATGCCTTTTACTACCGATGGTGTCCACACATTGAATAATATTATCTGTAAATATTCAGTGTAAAAACCTTACAAAATATATTAGGTGAAATCACTGATTTTCAATATAAAGTACACAGAAGTCCTTAGCAGTAATTAGTGTGAATTAGCATCATTAGCAGTAATTATCATAAATAATTAAAACCCCATTGGTGATTCTAATGTTAAACACATCTTTATTTTCAAAAGTCCCAAGTCTGCTGTTTAGTTTGTTGAATATTACAGTACCTGTCCTCTCTATAAGACAAAAGTCACATTCTCATCGCCCTAACGTGTGTGTACAACTTTAGACCATTCGCCCTAAGGTATGTGTACAACTTTAGACCATTCGCCCTAAGATATGTGTACAACGTCAAACCATTCGCCCTAATTTGTGTGTACAACTTTAGACCATTGGTCTAACGTTGTACACATACCTTAGGGCGAATCGCCCTAAGGTATGTGTACAACGTTAGACCAATCGCCCTAAGGTATGCGTACAACGTTAGACCAATCGCCCTAACATATGTTTACAACGTTAGACCAATCGCGCTAAGATATGTTTACAACGTTAGGCTTTCAAGAAAACAATCTTCCATTTCGCACTGCATGATCCACGCTTGTAAACGTTTAAATCATTACATAAAATTGTTAGATTTGTAAAAAGCATCACGTTATGTACCACAAACACTAACATCTCAAGGATTATTATCCAAACCTACTTAAGCCTAATAGGAATGTCTACTCTTTCATGGTCTGTTTTCTTAGAAACGCTTGCGTCCAAACTTACTGTCTTTTCAGCATATAAGTATCATATTCGCTTTTTTCCAGATTTAAATTGGATACGTTACTTTGATATTCAAGTCACGCTTACATTTTTCTACATGGAGTTAAATGAGAGACTAAAAATAAATGATAGATAAAGAGAGCCAGGCCAAAATCAAGATTTGTTTCTTATACAGAACACCTTAGAAAATGAAGCATTGTGTGATGAACGTCACGGATCTTCTGGCAATTATATGTTGGATCTATCTGTTATTATTATTATTATACGATGTGTAACAGTTTATTAATTGAGAAACCGAACGAAATCAGAATAAACAGGTTGCGCTAGATTTTAGCAGAGTTATCCAAGAGTTTTGAGGCACTAACTCGAACAAACTGTACGTAGATCAAACGCTTAAAGTTCAAATGCACCAAGTTTTTAAGACATAGCACCAAATTAAACTCACGTCTACCCATTATATAGTTGACAACAACTACTTAACTAAAATAACTGTTATGTCCTAACAGTGACACTTGCCGTTTCTAACTTATTCACATTTTAAATTCTCGAATAAAACCTATTTTCAATTATAAGGTTATATTTTTCGAATATAGAAGCTAATTTAACCTTCAAGTTAAAACGTCTGGTAGGATTTCTGTAACTGCTAGAATTACGCCCATTAAAGAAAGACTGGTTAGTCGTATTAATTACTGACAACTCCGCCCAATTACAGACCTAAAAAAACTTCTTTTTTTTGGTTTGTAATTTAAAAAAAACTTATCGTAGTTTATCTAGCTTACTTCACCTCGACCTCGGTGCCTGCTACGTATCTAGAAAACAGACAGAGTAAAGAAGGAAAAAAAAAAGGCAAGACATACATGTGAGGTCACGTGACAGAATGAATAGTAAACTAATGCTAGTTGGTTTCTTGTAGAGGATAGCATCCATTACAAGCCTTGATTATTATCCATATTTAAAAAGGGCGGGATGTAGCATGAGCTGAGGATTTTTTTTTATCCTGACTTAATGTACCCCAGGGAGTCTGTAACTAGACTCGTGTCGTGTCGGAGGACTTCAAATATTTCTCAACTGTGACACACTAGAGCACCTCTATGTTCTCCATTTTTAAACATGATCTACTAAAAAAACACGGTGCTTGTTACTCTTATAATCTTTTTTTTTCTTTATTCAGAATAGGACGTTTCCATATGAAAGACCTGTTACTGTTCTGACAGTTTTTCAAAGACATTAGAAACTTTTATTTGTAATCCCTTTTAAGATGGATTTGAGACAGAATTGAAATATCAAAATTCGACATTCAGGGTTTAATTACCTCTTAACTATAGTAAATACTTATTATATTAAATCATGTTGTTTTTGAATTCCCTTATAGAATATTAAATCATTTTACAACATTATCGACGAATACATCTTACATAATTCTGTTCATACGCAGTTTAAATGTTGTTGGTTGAAATAAAAAAATAACTATAAGTTTATCATCCTCTCTAACTATTTGTAACTTAGTTTGTATGGGAAGTGATGGATGCTAAAAAAAAAAACATCTGTGATATTTTTGGACAGTAGTTCTCCAAAACTGCTTCCACAAATGTCACGCTGAGAGTTACTGCTTATTTTACCTTCGTTTCTTAAGCATTTAATTAAATTATATATATATTTATATACACCCATGCATGTGTATACAGTTAGTTTTTAGTATCGGGAAAATATTTGATCGTTTATGTTACATATAAACAATGTAAACATACCGAAAGAATATATTTGTGTAATACATAGATCTATGGTGACCAAACATGTAGAAATAAGTAAAAATATAACTATTTCCGCAACAGTAAGGCTATTTATGTATATTATATTGGATTTAAAGCCTAATATTATCTAACTTTGTAATGTCATCTAGGTGTACTATATTTGACTGCGTATACAAGATCACTTTCCGTGTCCTTTATATTTCCAGTTCGTTTCATATTATCCATTATTGGTAAAGTTGAAAATCCCTTTTTGCTAATTAAATTCAATCGTCGACATTACCTTTTTAATTTGTTGCATGTGAAAAGGACGGAAATATTGTTCTGAGATCTTACAGCAAGTGCACTTTTTTTTACATTAGTCATTTTAGAGAACGTTTCCATCTATGATGCTTTTGTACATTAGTCCTTTTAGAGGACGTTTCCATCTATGATGCTTTTGTACATTAGTCCTCTTAGAGGATGTTTCCTTTCCATCTATGATGCTTTTGTACATTAGTCCTCTGACAGATCGTTTCCATCTATGATGCCGTCCTCTAAGAGGACTAATGTACAAAAGCATCACAGATGGAAACGTCCTCTAGAGTTTCTCCACAGTTTCTGCTCGTTTCACTTTAGATTGTTCAATATTAAGACTCTGCCTATAAAATAATAAATTACATGACATCCTTAACCAAGGATGATAAGATATCTGAATAAACAAAAACATATATTCTATGTACATAAACTGGTAAATCAATAAAAATAATGGCGAGTTTAATTAAAAGGTTGTAAGTACACAAATAAGGTTACTTTCCAGTTAAAAAGTTAAACATACAAAAATCTTGTATCATTCAAACTTAGCTCTGTTGAACTTTAAAAATTTTGTCATTAGGAGATTTTGAATCTTATAATAAATACTGTTTTCCTTTGGTCTATATTTCTTGTACAAAAAATAATATTAAGATTGTGGGTCGTTTAAACGAACAGAATATCTTAATGAAGTTATACAAGTGTTATTAATAATGCAAAGAAATATTTTTAATATAAGATTAGCTTTTCAATTTTTAATTTCAAATAAAAACCATTCTGAAATGTGGATTCTTTGTTTCATATCTATTTAACTATCACTGTAGGACTTTATAATAAACATTTAACTAAATAATTCAGACGAAACAGTTTTTACATAAAAAAGACGTTTCCTTTCCACATTAATATTGTTAAATTAGATAATTAATATTTCTTATTTTGACACTTAAATCTACTTTATTTCAGTTGTATTGAAAGAAATAACAGTATCTTGAGTTTCTTGAATTTTCAGCGAGTTTGGTAATATTGTTCTTGCTTAGATTAACTTTTAATCTAAAATAAGCTCTCAGAGAGATTTAAGACGGTATGTTTAAAGGCGAAATGAGGCTTGGATCGATCATTTCAAGAAAATTGATTTGACGAATTCACGTTTGTTTAATGAATAGAAAGAGTTGAAGAAGTATAGTGTAACCTTGTTAATTTGAATATCTATTGATAGAGATTTCATTAACACATGCAGTAAGTGACTGTAGTGTGAATTATCTACAATAGAACATTCTGCTAAATCCCGAAACGTAATCCCATAAACTTAATTAGTGTTACATTACATCTTTCTGATAACTGTGAAAGAATTGTGTTTTTCCTGAATAGTTTGCAAAAATAGATGCCATTCAAACCAAATTCTTATCTATATCACATGGATCCACACTATATGATATCACATGGATCAACATTATATGATATCACATGGATCCACACTATATTATATCACATGGATCAACATTATATGATATCACATGGATCCACACTATATTATATCATATAATGTTGATCCAGATGATATATATAATGTTGATCCATATGATATCATATAATGTTGATCCATGTGATACCATATAGTGTGGATCCATATGATATCATATAATGTTGATCCATGTGATATAATATAGTGTGGATTCATGTGATATCATATAATGTTGATCCATGTGATATCATATAGTGTGGATCCATGTGATATCATATACTGTTGATCCATGTGATATAATATAGTGTGGATCCATGTGATATAATATAGTGTGGATCCATGTGATATAATATAATGTTGATCCATGTGATATCATATAGTGTGGATCCATGTGATATCATATAATGTTGATCCATGTGATATCATATGGATCAACATTATATGATATCATCTAGATCCACACTATATCGATATCACATTGATCTACATTATATCACATGGATCAACACTTTATGATATCACCTGGATCTACACTATATGATATCTCATGGATCCAATTATAGTACGCGAATTTTCCTTTTCATAACTTTTAAAATGAACTAATGAACCAGCTATGAAAGTCTCGGACTCTACCTGGATTTATGTAGTGTGGATCCAAGTGATATCATATAATGTTGATACATGTGATATCACATAGTGTAGATCCATGTGATATCATATAGTGTAGATCCATATAGTGTGGATCCATGTGATATCATATAGTGTGGATCCATGTGATATCATATAGTGTAGATCCATATTGTGTGGATCACATATCACATGAATCCACACTATATGAATCCAGGTAGCGTCCGAGACTTTCATAGCTGGTTCATTAGTTCATTTTAAAAGTTATGAAAAGGAAAATTCGCGTACTATAATTGGATCCATGAGATATCATATAGTGTTGATCCATGTGATATAATGTAGATCCATGTGATATGATATAGTGTAGATCCATGTGATATCGTATAGTGTAGATCCATATAGTGTGGATCCATGTGATATCATATAGTGTAGATCTATATAGTGTGGATCCATGTGATATCATATAGTGTAGATCT